>NW_027490463.1:0-222130 GCF_050948175.1 Xylocopa sonorina
AAAGAGTAAAAGAATCTAAGGATTACAAATTTGAGCATTACATAACAAAAGTGCAATCCATATATAATGTTACATGTAACAAAATATGAAGACCAAACAGATCATACATGAGTTGAATCCACAATGCGGACATAGAGATACGGAAAAGGCAAAAAATCCAAACAATAATTAGCAAAGTTCAAAAAGGGAGGAGTGAAAATTTATCTCCCTGACGATAATAAGAAACAGGTCTGCCTCATGCACTACTACAATCTCTCAAACATCCAGCGATTGGCACGTCAATGACAACGGATGGAACAAATTCCGCGGTAGAACTGTGCTAATACACTGCACCTACTCAGTCTCGTAACGGTATACCCTTAGTACTGGGGCGACACTCGTAACAGGGCACTATTAATGCACCGCGACATAGCACACGGGCTACATGGCCATGGCAATTACACTATTAGCTCACCATAACTACACGCGTGGTAGTGGCGTAGACTGACATTTACGAATGGGGATGCTGTTTCTATAAAAATTATAAACGAATATGAAAAATGACCAAACTAAGCAAGTTATTTATTTTGATTCCAAAATAGATACACCGGCACGAAACAAAGATACAAGAACTCGATTTTATTATTTTCTATAAACTAGCTCGATACGGCGATTTTTCCCATAAAGTCTTTAATTACTTTATCATAAAAATATATAAATTTATTTTATATATATATATTTTTTAATTCATCGTTACAAATTCATGCAGTTGAGGGTTATATTCAATACGATGACAGCATGTTGTTTAAGAAATTACACAAGGCGAAGTTAGGGACGCAACAGCATGAATTTTTATTTTATAAGTAATATTAGCTGTACCAGTTCACACGTTGCTGTCTCTGAACGAAAAGGCAGTTTTAATACCTCAAATATAATTTATTAATGATCAAATGTATACATATGTCATGTATAAATATGTCATTTGAATATAACATATGTACAAAACATAGATATACATAGTTGATGGTAGAATAAACATGCTTCTTCACTTGTGATATTAAACAATATTGCAAACGAATTTCAATTGAACAATAATATAAGTAATTATTAAATATCATCATGAAATGAATGATATTTGATGATTGATGGTGAACTTTATCTTAGTAGTGCTTGTAAATATACAACATTATTTGTTTTCCTATCTGGTGCAAAAATAAATAAATTTGAAGGTTTTCCAATTCGAGAACACCCAGCGCACAGCTGTCCATATGAGAAGCATGGATTTACCAAATTTAATCCACATACTTGCAATGATTGTCCCTGTGCTTTGTTAATGATCATTGCAAAGGCTAGTCGTACCGGAAACTGTAGACGTTTGAATTCAAATGGAGTATTCGTTGGTATTATGGGATTGCGTGGTAGCAGCACATGTTCCCCTTGATGTTTTCCCTTTAAAATGGTTGCCTCAATTATGTTATTTATTAATTTTTTTACTGATAGCCTAGTCCCATTGCATAGTTGCGATGGATTTATATTTCGTAGAAGGATGATTGGGGAACCAATTTTCAAAGATAAAATATGTGGTGGCATTCCTTGTAGATCCAATAAATTAAAAAATTCTGTTGGATAATTAACTGATTCATCGTGATTGACAACAGTATCTATGGATTTATATGTTGTTTCTTCATCAGGTATATCAATTTGAATTGTGCAGTTTATTAAATTCACATCAATGTTTTTGGCTGCCAATATAGCACGCTCACTAACCCGTTGATTATTTTTATAATTCTGCGATAAATTTGAAAAAGCTTTGGCAATCAATTCATCAGTGGATTTTACAATGTGACAAAAGTTTTCTGGTAATGTAATACAGTGTGTGGATTGATCCATTTCCATTTTACCATTCCCAATATCTAATAATTGTTTCGCAAATGGTTCAGAAGATTCATCTTGTTGTAATTGAACACGCATATTGGCCTTTAAAGATATTTTCTCCACATACCGCCATAACACTGATGATTTGAGACATGCATTCAATTCATCTGCAGGTACTGAACGTGGTATAACTGGTAAAGTTTGTCGAAAATCATTAGCTAGGAAAATGAATGCACCACCAAAGAGCTGCTTATTTCCTCTCAAATCTTTTAATGTGCGTTTCAATGATTTCTTGTGTGCCATGGTGCATTCATCCCATATTATCAAGCTGACGTGATCTTAGTACTTTTCCCATCCCAGAATATTTGCTAATATTACATGTTGGAGTTTCAGTTACCTGCATATTTAATGGCATTTTCAATGCTGAATGTGCTGTTCGATCACCGTCCAAAAGAGTTGCTGCAATAACAAATGATGCAATAGCAAGTGCAATATTATTTTATGATCTTATTTTTGCCAGAATAATTAAAATAAGAAAAGTTTTGCCAGTGCCATCAGGTGCATCTAAGAAATATAAACCACAACTTTTGTTAGATATTGCATTTATAATTGTGTCATATGCTGTTCGTTGTTCTAATACCAATTTCGGCAGATTAATTCAAACAAATGTTTGTAATTCATTAACATCGAAGTGCGTTTCTCGTTGTACATCACGATCGAAAATGTCATTACCAGATCTATTTAGAGTAATCATTCCCAATTCTGTCAGTGACTTGTTGGCTATTGTCAAACATACATCCTCAATTAAAATCAATACCTCATTGTATATATTTGATGTACATTGAATGTTGGGATTAGCATTTAATCTACGCATGTGATGTAAAATGTCTTCACTCATATAGTTTTTATATTTTTCCCAAAGATCCTTTGGATTAGCAGGAAAACATGTAGTTAGTATGATGTGTACGTATCTGCTGTGGTTGAGCTGTATTAGAAGCATCAGCGAGTGAAATATCCCAATGAGCATCGTTTTCCAAGAGATTTCATTTCTGGCAAGCCTCACGACATGTAGCACATACATGGCCATTGACCGTTTTTAATTCTTAGAAAGATGTTGATCCACAAACATTGATTAATAATAATCATAGGTAAAATCATTCTGCGTTATTTGGATGTACAGTGTGCAGACGACCCAATGCATTTGTGGAATATAAATTAGGTGTCCTTGTACTTTTTTACCCTTTTTACGACGCTGAAATTTTCTTGTTGATGTATTCCACGTAAAATAAGTTGGTACTTCAGAGTACAGTAGTGTCCTTGCAACGGCATCATTTCTACATAATGTGAAAAATTCAGTTAATGGTGTTGGCGGTGGTGACATTGCTCTTGCACGTATATTTTCTGATGTAAAATATACACGCTGTCCATTTTCCAAATGTACTTCTAAATGAGCAACCGTTGGATATCGCTCATGAATGGAAAATGATAAAATACGCCATGCAACCTCATTACTACATATTTAGCGTCCCAGTTGATATTGGGTGACTTCATCGTTAGATGCAGTTGTATTTTCCACTCCAAACACTGCCATATCGCTTCCTTTGTTCACATACTTGCAAATATATTTTATAGCTTTCACTGAATTGCAGTACTCAACATTTATGTGTGCGTTATACGTTTTTAGTAGTAATGGAGAATATGGTACTACCCAATGATTATCAACATCAATAGTATTGTTGGGTACTTTTAGTTTAATGGATTTTCCACCATCTTCGGTAGATCGTCGTCGATAGAGTAGATATCCATCAACCCCTGTAATACTTTCAGCAAGTAAGTCTCTAGGATACCGCTTTGTGCACTTTCCATCTGATATGCATGGTGAATTATTATTTAGTGAGCGACATGGACCATGAATCATATTTTTTGAGACAATATCATGCAAATCTTTATCAATTTCAATGTCTGGTATTTCTGCAGAGATGATTTCATCAATTCTGTTTGGTGTTATCTTTCCCATCATCCATATTAAAATATGCGCATGTGGTAAACTACTTTCTTTGCCATTCAATGGAATACATCCAACAGCGCGTCTCTCCAAATACATAGTGTTTGACAATAAAATCTATTAAAGATTTTAATTTTTGTTTAAATACACGTGCAAAATTATCATGACGATCTGATGGTGATTGTCCAATTAATAAAAGCTCCTTCGTTTCATCCCATGCTCGGTTGCATGTAAATGTAATGAAAAAATTTGGACGACCATATGCACGAATATACGTCATTGCATCTTGTGCATATTCATGCATATGTCTTGTGCTGCCTGTAAATGAGGATGGTAAAATGACCATTTTTCCCAATTCACTAAGATACATACATGTCAACAATGTATTGATGAAATAATTGTCTATATTTCAATATATGATTATCAGCATTCTCACGAATCATCGTTTGATATGCATAATAATTCATAGCACTGACCTTTTTGTGAATGTCCACATTAGTTGTAGGGTTTCTCATATTAATATTAAAATGATATCCATCCTCTCCTTGCAAAAATAGAATGGGATATTGTAATGCATCATATTAACGATGCGTTTCTGATACTTGACGCTGGACGTCACTATTTCTACGACGAAGAATTATATCGCGAGAATTAAATTCTTCATCAACTATGACAATTGACACTTCATCGATCGTTGGTGCGTTGAATTGTCTTCGATGTTGACCAATAGGTGTTTTATCCGCCTTTATTATCACTTTGTAATCGTCAGATGGCAGTTGTTCAATGGCAGTTTTAAATAATTTAATTAATTCATTATTACTCATATTCAGTTGAAACCGTCTGTTCATTTGTTCGTCAGTATTTCCCATAAAATATATCTGAAGATATTTGTGATCAGCATTTGGCAAGGGTAGTAGTGATCTAGCATGGTGATAAATTTGCCTTTGTACTTTAAATGTTGGCATATATTTTGCGCTAACGATATTCGTTGCTCCGAACGATGTCATTTGGAAGCATGAATTGTACTTGGGTATATTTTTCAAATAATTTTTGATTTACTTGTTTCACCTGATACTAAAGTTAATAATGGATCAGGTGGTGAACGCAAGTCTGCTGACTTTACTTTTCCACCTGTACAACACATACCTGGTGCTTCATTTTTAAATTTTTGAGCACCGTAATACGTACTCTTTTTATCCATTTTTCCAATAATTACACTTTGATGAAGACCGTAATTGTAAAGGGGATTGTAATTGAAACCACATGAAATCAAATCAGTATATATCGTGCGTCTTGTCTATGTTCTGCGAATTCGATTCCTTTGCTGCCTTGCTTGCCTCTGTTCGCTCGTTTCTAATGATCGAGCAAGAGCAGTGTGAACTCGATCTCTTTCTTACCTTGCTTGCCTCTGTTTCCTCGTTTCCAATGATCGAGCAAGAGCAGTGTGAACTCGACCTCTTTCTTGCCTTGCTTGCCTCTGTTCATTCGTTTCCAATGATCGAGCAAGAGCAGTGTGAACTCGATCTTTTCTTGTCTAGCTTGTCTCTGCTCACTTGTTTCTGAAGCTCGTTCTTCTCTTCTCCTTTTTGCTTGATTTGTAGATCGACCAGTAGCACTTCGCTTTGGTGGCATAACTGTGGGGTTAAATAAAACGTATTTCCAATTATTTTCTTCAGCTGGAAATCAAGAATATTTTTATTTATTTACGTATTAATAATTTATTCTCGTATTAATAATTGCAAAAGTTTTTTGACTGCATTTTTGTATTTATTAGATTTTGCTGGCGAAAAATCGAACGTCAAACGCATTAATGTTGTTTTTTGTAATTTAAATTAATTTGTTGAAATCTTAAAGGAAACAATAACTGAAAAAATATAAATAAAACGATTCAATATTTTACTTACCTCGTGATTTATATTTTTATTGTTATTACAACTGTTATCATGAGTATGTTATTTTTTACAGTTTAATTTGTTTTAAAAAAGTAAATTCTATGAGTAAATTTCATGAGTAGAAATTTAATTTTTTAATTTATTCATGGTTACACTTTTAACAAATATTACTAATTAAATGTTATTTTGATATTTTTGGGATATTTGTTCGGAAGCACCTAGAACCCCAACTCTGATTTAAGAAAATTGTCAAAAACCTTCCCGGAGATATACCTAATAATTTCCCAAATTTTCACGGCGTTTGGATGTATGGTTTTTGAATCTATCAAGTACAGACAGACAGACAGACACACATTCATTTTTATATACATAATAGATAAAATGAAGAACTATTGATACGCAATGTTCGTTGTAAAATATAATCAAGCAGTTAGTATATCAAATGACAGCACATAATAAATCACTGAAAGTATAATGATATGAATAGTAAGAAAAGCATATTTATTTGTTAGATGTTTATAAATTCAAATTTAAAGGTCCAAGTCACATTTAACAAATTACTGTTTAACAAGGTGATTTAATGTTGTTTCAAATAGGCGTGGAGAACTAGCTGGTTCTTCTGTCAATGTAATTTCATTTTTGCATGATACAGTAAAAACACATTTGCAATCTAAGCAAGGTTTCATTAGATTTGGTAGATTCTCCAAATTTTAGAAAGGGACGATGCCAGTAGTAGTTGGTTTAGTGACAGGTAATAAACATATATAACAAGCAAAGCAACGTAAACGGATTTAAAATGTTCGAGTTAATATAAACTAAACTATTATACTTTAATAATCCATGTAGCGTTTCTGTTCTTTGTAACTTACAAAGAGTCTTAAGAACGTAATACAATGTAAAAAAGTTTGGAAAAAAAGAAAGCAGGCCTTAATCTCAGATAAAGGAACCTTCGATCTTGGTAATTTTCAAAACCAGAACAATTAAAAAAAATCTGGAGTCAACACATTGGAAAAAAAATTCTTCCAGTGAAAATTGCTATATGTAGTGCAATAGCAGCTTCACATCCCCTTGATATTCTACAGAAAATCTTATGCTATTTTATTCGATTTACTAGAATCGAAACAATGACACCTATTAGGTGGTATTTCTACAACTGCTACCATAGCCACACACACGCACACACGAAATCCATCCAGATTAAAGATACTGTGTATGTATTGGAGGATGCGTGCAATAAGAAAGGATTATTACATGGATAAATTGTAGAATTCCATTTGTAATTGATAATTAGATTATAATTATTTATATCCTTTTATCAGAAATTTAAATAGGACTTTGCAATCTCATTTCATTTTGGCAGTTATACTTATATATAAGCATCCATCCAAGCATAAAGCCTTAAAATATTTGTTATAAATGTATGAGTAAAGTTCAATCGACATAAATAAATATTGACAAACGTGATTTATTTAATTTATATCATTTAGCGTTACAAAGTATATTATAAAACATAAAAATATATTTTACTTTTGTCTTTTTAATACTTTAAATATTTTATATTATCGTATTAAACTTTTACAAAAAATAACAAAATTTTTATAACTAGGAACAATTTTTCCTTAATTAGTTAATATGTTGGTTCTTTTTAAGAAGACGGTATTTAATTTTTCAAAGTAAGTTTTGACTTTAAATTGACCATTAATTTCTCTAATTTCATTGCTTTTCATAGATCACCGCTAATTTTCAACTTTCCCATTACGGCTTTGTCGATGCAAGTTTTAATTCTCCGAAAAATATATAATATTATGTTATTAGTAAAATTATTTTGCATTTCTAATTAATTTCGAACGTAAAAGATATATTTTTTTTATGAGAAAGCATTGCGAGAAAATTTTGAGAATCTATTGTTAATGTTGTACCTAGTGGTTGAGTAGGTTCTCCTCTCCCTGCCGCACCTTTTTAACTTTTTTAAGATCCAAAAACCGTGTACAAGTTTCGGCACCATTAACGTTTACGAAATTTACATATTGTAAATTTTTGCAAAAATGATGTTAATTAACTCTTGAATTATGGTTGCTTGGGCAATTAATCAGACTGATCTATGATGTGCTGTAATGTACGAAGCCTAATAAATTTTTTTTGAACATAAGGAACAATATTGTATTTGAGCTTACAGTTTTGTTAACAAACTCGCTGTTTAAATTAGTTTGGATGACAGTTAATATTTGCATGATCTTTTCCTCTGATTTATCTGTATAATTTGTTCGTTCTTTTCAATTGTCATATATAATTATTCAAATCCATATGTTCCAAGTACTCCTCTAGAAAAGAATCAGGCTACAATTTATCTTATCAATAACATTTATATTCTGTAAAATAAATTGATTTGTTTACTAAAATATAAATTATACATTGATGTATTAATTGTAAACCTTTAGTTAATTATTCACACCTGGATTACGCGCATAATGGGTAAAATCAGACATTCCTTCAGTTTTTTAATATTGCATCATCGATTAAAGACTCATTAGTAACAGATTTACTGTTTTTGCAAAATAAAAGCGTACATTGCATCACACATTATCTCCAGCTTCCCACTATAATTTTGTGATTCTGAACCAACTAAAATCTCTATCGCAGTCATATGTATACCTGAAATAACGCGTGCCTAAGGCAATCTTAAATTGAGAGAATTATTTTTTTTAACAATGAAATTAGAAATATATATAACTTAGTCTCTTCGACAAGACTGCATTCACAGCAATACCATCATTTTCATATTCATCGGCCCTTCCAAGAGCACATATTAACATTCCAAACTTGGATATTATTATACTTAGTTTAATTTTTATCCTTAGTGGTGGGCTGATATTTACTATATGAGGATTTGTGCCTTTCTCTGAATATGATAAGCATACCTTGATATTATTCACAAGATCATAATTTTTCATACCAATGGATTCTATGCCTGGTAGAAGTAACAATGCTAACATGATTAACGCTTTCAGCACTGAGTTGTGTGGCAAATGGTTTTGTGAGATCCCGTATGTGGCGTTCGTTGTTGTCAGACCGATGGAGTCATCTCTGTGAAAACTGCTCGAGCTTTTCGCAAATCTGTTTCAGCAGTGAATGAAGAGATGGCGAAACGTGTCAATACATGCCTACGGATGGCTTTTCCCATTAAGAATAACTTATAACATATCGATGGATGGTGCTGCCGACGGTCGGTTACTCACAATCGGCCGACGGATGGTGCTGCTTGTGCTTAGTAATCCATAAATTATTGACGACTGCTGTTACCAACAACCGATAGCGCATGCTTTCACATACAGCTGGTGCAGCCAAGAGTAGGTAACTCAAGACTTATGAACGACTGGTGTTGCCTGCGGTCGGTAGCTCACGATATAACGACAGTAGATGATGCCTGTGGTCGATAAATTATGATATAATGACGGCTGGTATTGCCAATAGCCGGGAATTCAAGAACTATCGACGGATGGCATTGTAGAGCTACCGGTAATCCATCTCTTACTTGGCTTAACGTAATCTGACATCCACTAAACTTAATTTAAATCAACCTAACTTCAGTTACACCTAATCCGACTTAACGTGCCTTCACTCAAATCTAACCCAACCTAGCACAATCTAACTTTACCTTTCTTAAACATAAACCAATCAAACCTACGCTTTCTTAAATCTAATCCAACTTAACCAAGCAACCTACAAACATTCCCAAGTATAACCCAACCTAACCAAACCTAGCGTAACCTAACTAAATTTAACATAACCACACTTCCATTTTGGGATGGAAGCAATCTCCGCAACTTTCCCAGGGATGAGGCTATGCAGTAAGCCTTCCGCAGTTATGAAGTGGCAGAGATCCGCTCCGATTGAACGTTCATTCACGTAATGTAATGTAATGATCGGCGGGTTCAATCGGAGCGAGTCCGCATCGAATACAGGAGCGTCTTCAGTTAAATGAAAGCGAACAGTCGGAAAAGAATAAAACTTTACTAAAAAATCGTATGAAATCCGATATTTCGACGCATATCTGATATACATCTAAATAAACGCAATTCGGAAAATACAAAGGATAGGAGTAAGGTACAACGAAATAGACGATATCGTGAGAGAAAGTAAGAAAATCGTGGAACTTAAAAAGAAAATATTAATTTAGATTGAACGAATCAATATCACTGATCGCGGCAATCTTAATGGAAAACGCGTGACTGCGAATCAGTTAGAGTATGGGATAAATGCTGGTCGCGAGTCGAGTGGCCCTAGGAGTTCCTCGCCCGCATCAGGGCATACAGTAGGGCGATGGAGGACCTGCAGCCCCCACCCCCGGCGTGAGCGAGGCTGCTTGCATATGCTACTGAGATGTGCTGCTCGCTCGCGATTCGGAATCAGCCCCATCGGATCCTGACAGTAGATTAAAGGTTGGGAAGGCGGTTCGGAGCCCCCTTTCGATGACACAAAAGGATAAGGAAATTGAAAAGTATACGAAAAGCGTATATAAAGGAGAAAAAGGAAGCCTTGGAAGGAAGCACAGACACGGAAGGAGAAGCATTAGGAGCCGAATTAAATGCAGGATAATGGGAAAGCTACCGATAAGAATAACGCCTATACTTTTAAATAGACGAATGAGCAGTTATACATCAGACATAATGATAGATATTCTGAGCGAGGACACGGCGAAGCTAATGACATATTAGAAAACGTTAATAGAAAACATCAGGAGGAGCAACCGAGTCGCGTTAGTTGAATTTGGACAGGAATATAGTAAAGAGCTGGAGAAGGTCAAACGACTTAGAATAGCATTAACACCTTGTCCCAGCAAAGTGCTACCGAAAATAGAGAGATACTTCAAATGCCATAACCTGAGATATATCGGCAGAAATTGCGAAGAAGTCAGATATAATAAGGGAATTTGCAGAAGATGCGGATCCCAGATTTATACGCTGATCGGTTTCATCGCGATTAAACCGAAATGTATCATCTGCAGCGAGGCAGGAAGAAGAAATCCGTACATCAGACACGTTACCGAAGCTTTAATTGTCCGGCCTACAGAAAAGCGTTGACAGAAAAGAACGAGAAACGAATATGGAATTGAAAGTCCAACAAATCAATCTGAACAGATGCCAAATGCCGTAAGATATCATGCAGCAAATGCGAATGATTCAAGGGACAGACGTGGTAATAATATTGGAAGCACACAAGATGGACGAATACTGACTGCAAGACGAGAACGGTGACGCTGCGATATGGATAACCGGCGTTAATCGAAAATGTTTCACATATGGCACCTCATACTCCTCGACTGGAATCGTTCATGCAATGGTCAAAGGAATAAAAGCTATAAGCAGCTACTTCTTGCCGAAGAGGAACGGAAAGAAATCGAAGAACATATAAACCAAATTGAGGTCAGCATAGAAAAGGTAGAGAACGCAAACAGAATAATAATCATGGATGACCTGAACGTTGCATAAAGCGGAAGAGTTTTAGATATTTGCAGCGTCGGACTGTCAATACGTACTATATACCTTCCAAAGTACGAATTACAAGAATAACGAAGAGAGATTTGCAAGCCTCGATGGGAAGAAAGCGAACTGGAGCCAAGAAAATATATGATCGACTTATATAATATATAGATATTTATTTTTATTTAGAGGGGATGATCTATTTTCATCCTAAGTAACTAGTAACTAAGTAAGAGTAACTGAAATATATGATAAGTGTAATTATATAAACCAATTTCAAATATTTAATTAAAACATCATGAAATGATATGAAATTAGATAGGATTTTAAATGTAATGGAGTATCTTAAGGAGATATTATATTTAGCATTAACTAAAATATAGAATATGTATTAATATTTATACCAATTTGAAATATTTACTTGAAAAATCATGAAAGCATGTGGTCCAGCGTGTGGGGGATTAACGGATCGTTGCGAGGTGCATGCGGTCCAGCGAGAGGGGACTCGCGTCTCGTGGTGGGACTAGCGGCGCGTCTTTCGCGTTTAACTTATGAAATAGTATAATGAAGTAGTATAGCATGAACTTACAATTACGTGTGTGTTGCCGGTAGGCAAACACCTCGCCTGTAGGCGAGCGCGGCAAGTTGCCTGAACCCAGGGATTGATGACCGAAGTGCGAAAAGGCTCATGTGTGGAATGAGTGGCAGGCGCTACGCACGACGTTACACTTAGAAGCAGATAAGTATAATGCAATGCATAGAACATTACAAATAACTTACCTTGAAACGTTGAAATGAGGTGGGCTCTCGCGTTGCATGAAGCATTAGAACTCTCGGTTTATATATAAACTTAGAATTATTGTGAACGCAATTGTCTACACTTTCGAAAATACTGTTAACACGTTGAGTGCTACGCCGATCTTGCTATACATCTCTCTCAGGCGGCAGCGCGTGAGCACTTGATGCTGAACGACTGATGGGTATAAACAAACGATAACTTTGATACGTTGTATCTGTTTCGCTTGGACTGTTGAAATGATATAAGCAATGCATTTACATACAATGCATAAACATAAGGTAATGGAATGGGGAATGCCAGAGAGGCGAAAGAGCAAATACAAGATGAGAGTCATCGTGATAGAGCCACCGGAGTATAAAGACCTGCTGTAGCAGAGAGAATTCAGTTTTATTGTGACTATTTTGAAAAAGTTTTGGTATCCATCAGCTAAAAATGTTGAGAAGACGAACAGATAGTGTCTCGTCGAGAGAGCTATTTGTACCACGCAAATGTCGGCGTATAATACCACTACCATCTTCAGATAGTGACAATTCGTCTAGTAGTTCACTAAGGAATACTGAAACAAGTGATTAAAATGATTAGTTTGATCCGCGAGGCAACCAGCCAAACATTATACCTTTCTCAAGTCCCCATGGTGCCAAACGCGCTCATGAGGAAATGCAAAATTGTAGCACAATGGAAGATTTTTACATCCTCTGTGTGACGGATAAACTATTTCAACATATAAACGAACAAACAAATATTTATGCGACACAAAGAACAATCGCTTCCAAACGTGTTGAAAAGTGGGTGCCAACAGATAAGGACGAAATAAAGAGGTTTTCTGGAGTGGTTTTGTGGATGGGAATGGAAAAGCTGCCATCTTTGTATCTGTATTGGTGTAAGGATACATTGTTTATTCAAACATTCCCGCGGAAAGTTATGAGTAGAGACAGATTTCAAATTTTGTTGAGAATGTTGCACTTTGCCGACAAAAATACTTAAATTGTGCTGTGATAATCATTACACATATAATCTTTGCATTTACACCGGCAAATCATTGGATAAAAGAAATACGGCACCCACAAATGTTGTCATGAATTTATGTGAAAATGAATTTCAGAAAGGCAATCCTTTATATACGGATAATTATTATACGATTGAGGATTTAGCAAACAAACTAATAACAAAAAGTACGCATTTGGTTGGTACTCTTCGACCAAACCGAAGAGGCAATCCAAGTAAAGTTGTGATAGCCAAACTGTGACGCGGAGGTGTCATTGTACAAGAGAACAGTAGAGGGATTACAATCATGAAATGGAAAGACAAGAGGGACGTTTTAGTTTTTTCGATCAAGGATTCTGACGAAATGAAATTCGTAATAACAAGGACAGGGGTATCCTGCAAACCAAAAATTATTATTAATTATAATAAAGGTAAAAAAGCGATCGATCTGTCTGATCAAGCGGGTGCTTATAGCAGTCCACTTAGAAGGTCACTAAAGTGGTATAGAAAACTGGCATTCGACCTTCTTTTGAATATTGCCGTCTTTAATGCGTTACATATGTTCCAAAGTGTAACAGGAAGAAAGATGTCAATTACAACATTCCGAAAACAATTGGTAAATGCTCTCGCACGACATTCACATGAGGAAACGCCAATTAGGGCCTATACAAGTAGACGAATTCACAAATTTCATAAGAAGGAAGCAATGGCGCGTGAAGTACGAAAATATTGTGTTGAATGTTACAGCACAAACACAAAAATGTTCGGACTCCAGTTAGCGAAGAGAATGACAAAGAAAGTTACTACATACTATAATATGTGCAAATCACAACCACATCTTTGTTTTAAATGTTTTAATATACTTCATTAAATATTAGCATAAATATTTTAATTATTATTAATAATTTAACCCTTTCCAATGCCGGTCTCATGCACCGATGTCGATCATACAAGAAGTTCACTGTCAGTCCCTAAAATCCACGTTGTCCAAACGAAAACTCGATTGTCAGTCCCTGGGGACTGACTTGACACTCATCGTGTTAAGCCCAGTAAAAATATTGTAATCGACGGAATCATGGTTCCATGGCGAGGATGGCACAGTTTTTGCCAATATAGCCCTGGAAATCGGAATAAATATGACATAAAACTCCGTAAACTATGCCTTCCGGAAGGATACACGCATAACATTCTTATATACGCCGGAAATAATGCAACCTGAATAGCGAAAGCACGTGCGCATGCTGTAGTTATGACGTTGGAGGGTGAATTATTATTTGAAAGCCGCGTATTTTACGCAAATAATTTATATACTTGTGTTCCTTTGGTTGAGAAACTTCTGCAAAAAGTAGCATTTATTTGGTACAGTAAAAATTAATACAAAATTTCTTCTACTGCAGGCCTAACGGAAACTGCAACGGAGTGGCTTTATGTATTTTCAAAATCGGAGCGGCTTTAAATCTTTATGTGGATGGATAAGAGTGGGTATGCATGCTAGCCACTTCTGAAAACCACAAATGTGTTAATGTCCAGGGTAGTAATAATAAGTTAAAGCCGGACACAGTGTTCCTTTATAACAAAGCTGAGAAGGGGTTTGACCATCTGACCAGATGTCTTCTTATCACAGTTGATTACGCAGAACAGTAAAGTGGTATAGAAAAATAGTTATCGAATTAGTATGCGGGACTTCTCTCGTCAATGCCTGTTATATACACAGAAAATGGAGTACCACAGGTATGAAAATATTAAACATCCGCGAAAAAATGATTGATTATCTCCTCAGTACAGTGGATCGTCGCAGTGAACAAACGTCATCTGAAACTGAAGCAGTGCCCAAGAAACATACATATTTTTTGCGGTCGTTCCAAGGACACGCGAGAAAAACGAGATAACGATGTAAAGAATGTTATAGACGTATGTCTAGAATAAATGGTAGCCAGTATGCCTCGAATAAGACGATAAAAGTAAAAACCTGTTTTAACCGATGTAAGGGCCAACCGGAACTCTACCTAACATGTTTTGAAAAATTACATAAAAAAATTAAATAATTATGTTTGGTTTATAATATTGATTTGTTATGTTTTAAATATTAATTATATAATTAATGTTAAATATTAATTATAATGTCCGTTTATAATGCTGAGAATCGAAGAATAAACCTACTTTGTACTATCTACTTTGTGAAACATAAGTTCGACCCATCATGGTACACGCCGGTCCACGAAATAGACGCGTGTGACCCACCGGAGGTGCACACTGCCTCACGGAACAGACACGTGTAACCTGCCAGTGATGCACGCCGGCGTCAACGAGCTACACGTAGAAATCAGATGTGCCATCGCATTGCGTGGAGCATTAGATCACTACAGCTTTGACAAGCAGATAACATGAAACCCCAGCCCGGTGCAAGGAACAATTGAATTTACATTTGTTTGAAGTGTAGAAGTTGGTAAAGATAATGCGATACATAGAACATTACAACATTCTTGCTTTCGAATGTTGAAATGAGACACTCCACCACACAGCATGTAGCCTTCGAACTCTACTTCTTATATACGTAGACACTATGTAACGCCAGCCCGATGCATTTATCTGTAGAATTCGCATTCTTTTGAAGTGTAGAAACAGATCAACAAAATGCAAAGCGTACAAATTTACAGTTAACTTATTTTGAATCGTTGAAATGGTTTGCGCCATCGCATTGCATGCAGAAATAGAACACCATTGCTTTGACACACGGACACTATAAACTGCCATCCTGTTGCATTGAACTGTATAACTGACATTCTTTTCAAGAGCTCCAGCAAATAAGCATAGTGCTATGCATTGAGGATTCTAGCTTACATTCTTCGAAACGTTGAAATGAGATGCGCCATCGCATTGCATGGAGCCTTAGAACTTCATTGCCTTGAAGCCCAGACCCTTTAAAGGTCCATCATGTTGAATGGAGCTACAGAATTCACATTCTGATGAAATGTAGAAGAAGATAAGCATAGTGCTATGAATAGAAGATTACACTTTCTCTGAAACGTTGACATGGGATGCGACCTCGCGTTGCGTGGAGCAGTATAATTCTATTGCTTTTACACGCAGACACTATGAAGCGCCATCCCGTTTCAAGGAACTGTAGAGTTCACATTCCTTTGATTTGTTGTAGCATACAAGCATAATGTTGTTGAAGGATAATTAAATTATCTTAATCTAAATGGTAATCAATAATTCATCTTCAAAATGTTATGTACATGGAACATTCTGAATTGCGAGCGAGACCGAATGTACGGAATTAATGAGTTTTTCGTGCGAATGTTTTAAAACGATGAATCTGTTGTTTATTTGCTGTCTATGGAGTTATATCGAAGTTGTAAAGAACTATTTAATGATTTACAAAATCTTGTAATTGTCTTTAATTAATAAGTTTCCTACAATTTTAGGAACTCAGGCGTGGTAATTATCAAGAAGACATTCAAGAATTAAATCGGATACGTTCTAAATATTGGAATATGATCGAGTATTTGAAGACAGAACGTCGGAGAAAATTCCATGACGGTATAGAACGTTCGAGAAGTTATTCATGCGACGCGAGTGCAGATTTGAGAGATAGCGTGAGAACGAAAATTAAACGAGTAGAGACAATTCGAGTTTAAACGCGAGTGTCAAGCGAAAATTTTCGAATGAAAAATTTGTGTAAAATTTGTGTAAAAAAATGGATGTTAACCCAGACAGAACGTGGATAGATAACAAGCTGAAAGATGTTCGTGAAGATAATGAAGGGTCTTGTACTGGTGTATCATCAAACGTGGAGTACAGCAACGAGAAATTAGTTTTTTTTTTAAAGGGAAAAGAATTAGCAGGAAGTGAGTTAGTCATGTTGCGCCTTGAGTTAGATGCAATACGAAGGAAATTGCAGGTTGAGAAAAATTTGGAAAATGAGCAGCTAAGATAGACGCGTAATTTTGAAGGCGAACAATTTGATG
Organism: Xylocopa sonorina; assembly: GCF_050948175.1. Lineage (NCBI taxonomy): Eukaryota > Metazoa > Arthropoda > Insecta > Hymenoptera > Apidae > Xylocopa > Xylocopa sonorina. The sequence goes on from NW_027490463.1 coordinate 16,986, forward strand.
TTGTTAGTGGCAGTGACAATACCTTGGCATTGAATAATGGCAATGAGTGTACTGTTTTATCTCAATTTAGCCAGCCGCAAACGAATATTTCGGTAGTTGCACATTTACATGGTAAATTTGATGGCAAATCTGGTGATAGTGAAATTTGGAAGAAACAAATAAAATTGTTGAAGACGACATATAAATTGGAAGATGACGTTGCACTATTACTTATCGGTATGCGACTGAAAGGAAAAGCAACCGACTGCTGGCAGAGCTAAGAGTTACGTTTTATCATCCACAAAGTAAAATTGAAATAAGGTAGAAATTTGAAGAGCAATTATGAAAGAGGAACCAAACATTTCATGAATATTTGCACAAGAAGATCATTCTTGGAAATCGAGTATCAATCAATGACGATGAAATACTTGAATATCTGATTGACGGCATCCCAGATTAAATGCTCCGGAACCAGGCGCGTATTCAACAGTTTACAACAACCAATCAACTTTCGAAAGCGTTTGAAAAGGTAATTCTTCGAGAACAAGGTTTGTCGAGTGTACAAATGTCAACAAAGTTTGAAATGTGTGAAGACAATTTCGATAGAAATGAACGAAAAGAGGTGGTAAATATGGGTAAGATAAAAGAGTTCACCGGTAATATTGTACGATGTTATAATTGTGGTGGGCATGATCATATTAGCATGAATTGTCCAACGAAACATCGCGGTGTAAACTGTTTTATATGTCAAGGACGTGGACATATTGCGTCGAAATGTCCCAAAAAATCTAAAGCGAGTGAAGAGAGCTGCGCGAAATTAAGAGTATCGTACCGAAAGTATCTCAAAAATGTTTTACTTAATAGATACGAGATCGAAGCATTAATAGATTCAGGAAGTGATTTTAGTTTAATTCGCGCAGACGAGTATATTAAGCTTGGTTTTCCGCAATTACGACGCAATTACATTTCGATGGTATAGATTCAAAAAATGATACGACATTTGGTGAATTTCAAGTAGAAATTACCGTAGATGGGCACTCATGTCCGACTTGTATACAAGTAATCTCCGACACCATTGTTCAGCACAAGCTGTTGATAGGAATGAATTTCTTAAATGTAACCGATGTTAGCATTAGAGGTGGTAAAGTAAACTTTCGTCCATTACCAAAAGTAACACGCAAAATTGTTGAAAAAGAAAATATTGTACCGGAAATATTTAAAATAGATGTAACGAGTGACGTGTTAGAAGTAGATTAGCGAGTGGCAATAGGATATCGTGTTAGTAATTACAAACCGAGTAAAACCTTTGAACCTGAAATTGCAATGAAATTAATATTGAAAGGTGAAGAGTCTATATATCAATCGACGAAACGATTGTCAGCGTCGCAAAAAGAGATTGTTAATGTGCAGATAGAACACTGGATTATGGCTGGAGCCGCTTAGTTATCTACTTCTGATTATGCGATTCCGGTTATTCGCGTTCGGAAGAAAAATGATTCGATTAGATTATGTGTGGATTATCGACAAATTAATAAGAAGATTATTAAATATAGATATCCGTTACAATTGATTAAAGATCAATTAGATTAGATAGAAAGTATACAGCATGTATTGTACCAGATGGTCATTATGAATTCTTACGAGTCCTTTTTGGTCTATGTAATTCTCCAGCAGTTTTTCAAAAATTTATAAATACCATATTTAGAGATCTTATTCGCGAAAGAATAGTTTTAGCATACATGGATGGTCTGATTATTTCATCAAATGATATTGAACGTGGGATCAAAAATCTTAAAAGGGTTTTAATTGTAGCGAGAGAAGCCGGTTTAATATTCAGTTGGGAAGAATGTTGTTTCGTGCAAACTTCCGTCACAACAATGGTTGTGTTCGCCCCTCACTAAAACTGATGCAGTCCGAAGATTTCCAGAGCCGATAAATGTTAAACAAGTACAAAGTTTACTTGGACTTATCGGGTATTTTCGTAAATTTATTCGTGAATACCCTGTAATTGCGCAACATTTGTCTAACCTTATGCAAGCGAATACTAAGGATGCATTCATACAACATAAACTTTTATTGAGTGAGAAATCAATGTTGAATTTATATTAAGTAGAAGTAGAGATGGAGTTGCATACAGATGCTTCTGCGTTAGGGTACGGAGCGATTTTACTTCAAAGAAATAACGAAGATCAACCTTTTCACCCTGTATATTATTTTCTAGGGATAAGGCAACTTCTGCTGAATCTAAATACAGTAGCTATGAGTTTGAGGTTCTAGCAATAGTAAACGCGTTAAAGAAATTAGAAATTCATTTATTAGGAATTTCGTTTGTTATTGCTATTGATTGCCGAGCTTTTACTCTTACAATGATTAAGAAAGATGTTTGTTTGTGAGTTACGCGATGGGCATCGTCGTCAGAAGAATTTGATTACCGGATAGAGCATCGTCCAGGGAAGAACATGATACATGTTGATGCACTTAGTAGAAATCCCCCACCTACGAATTTCCTAATCGATGAATCTGATGCAAGTCTTACAACATATTTGTGGAAAGCACAGGAAGAAGATGAGACTGTAATGAAACTTCGAGATTTAATACTTCAAAACAAGACGAATGATTATGTTCTACGGGGAAATTTTCTGTACAGAAAGTCTGGAGGTGATATTCAACTAGTAGTACCATGTCGGATGCAGATACATGAAATAAGGCAAGCTCATGAGTGTGGAAATTTCTCTGTGGTCAAGCCTGAAGCTATCGTACGTAAAGATTATTGGATTCTAAATCTTCGGTAATAAGTTGAAAAGGTGGTAGGAAATTGCGTTGCATGCATCTTAGCCGAAAAGATGCAGGGGAAACAGGAGTGTCATTTCAATCCAACTGGACAGGGGAATTCCTTTTGATATATTTCATATCGATCATCTGGGATCGCTTCCATCAACAAAAAGACGTATCAGTATATATTTATAATGGTAAATGCTTTTACAAAATTTACATGGCTTTATGTCGCAAAATCTACTACTACAGCTGAAGTTTTGTCACGCCTGAAGAAGCAAGCGACTATTTTCTGTAATCCGCGTCGAATTATTTCTGATAGGGGAACGGCTTTCACAGCAAATGATTTCAAGCAATATTCTCAAGAAGAAAATATAGAACATGTTTCAACTACAACAGGAAATCCTAGAGCTAATGGTCAAGTTGAACGTCGTAACAGAACATTCATACTGCTGTCAGCAAAATTAGCTACACCTAAGCCCTGTGAATGATATAAGTATTTAGACGTAGATCGACAGTGTTTGAAATCAACAATACATCGAAGTATTGGCACGCCACCGTTTCATCATCTCTTTGGGACACATCCTCGACTTAAAGGTTATCTTGACATCCGAGACATACTTGAAAAGGAATGGATCGCACCTTTTCAAGATAAACGAGATGAAGTACGACTTCAAGCAAGTAAAAATATATCCAGGATCCAATAAGAGAATAGGCGAACTTTTAACAAAAGTAGACGAAAAGCTAGAATTTATCGTGAAGGAGATCTAGTAGCAATTAAACGTATGAAACAGAGTCCTGGTCTAAATATACCTCATAAATATTTTGAACCGTATGAAGTTGCACGAGTTTTACGCAATCAACGATTTGTAGTTTGAAAGGTAGGGGAAGGAGAAGGACCCCTATAAACATCGACGTCAGCAGATTCTATGAAATTGTGGATCCAAGAAATCTATGATATTTATCTGAGATCGAAGACGACATGAATGAAGACATTCGGAACGATTGTTCATGCAGGACGGCCGAGTGAAGAATAACGAAATTATCTTAATTTAAAAGCTAATCAATAATTCAAGTTTCAAATATTAGGTGCGTGGAATATTCTAGAATGTGAGCGAGAGCGAATGTGCGGAATAAATGATATTTCGTGTGTATGTTTTAAAACGGTGAAGCAGTTGTTTATTAGCTGTCCTTGGAGTAATATCTGAGTTGAAAGGAACAATTTAATGATTTTCAAAACCTTGTAATTGTCTTTAATTAATGAGTTTCCTACAATATGCATAGAAGATTACAGCTTACTTAATTCGATACGTACAAATAAAATGCACAGTTGCATTGCATGGAGCATTAGAACTCCATTGTTTTGACAAGTAGACACTGTGAAACGCCACCCTGTTGCATGGAAATGTAGAATTCACAACCTTATGAAGTGTAGAAGCAGATAAGCATAGTGCTATGCATGAAAGATTACACCAACCTTACTTAGAAACGTTGAAGTGAGATGCGCCAATGCATTGCATGGTGCACTCCAAATCTACTTCTTTGACACGCAGACACTGTGAAGCGCCATTCCGTTGCATCGAATCGTAGAATTTACTTTCTTTTAAAGTGTAGAAACAGTTAAGCATAATGCTATGCATGGAGGATTGCAGTTTACTTTGACTGAAACGTTGGAATGAGATTTGCCCCAGTATTGAATGGGGTATTAGAACTTCGTTGCTTTGACACGTAGACATTATGAAGCTCCTTCCTGTTGCATGGAACTGTAGAACTTACATTCTTTTAGAGTAGAAGCAGCCGGTATAATGCCATGCATAGTAGATTACAGATTACTTACTTCTATACGTTGAATACGTTGAAATGAGATGCGCTATCGCACGGCATGGAGCATTAAAATCCTACTTCTTTGATACGCAGACACTATGCAGACGGACCCCGTTGCATTGAATTATAGAATTCACATTCTTGTGAAGTGCACACGCAGATAAGTATAATGCTATGCACAAAAGGTTACAGCTTACAAAGTTTGTAATGTTGAAACGAAATGGCCCATTGCATGGCATGTAGCATTAGAGCTCTATTGTTACGACACGCAGACAATGCGATGCGTAATACTGTTTCAAGAAACTGCAGAATTCACATATCTTTGAAGTGTAAAAGCTGACAAGCGTAATCCTATGTATAGAATGTTTCAGCTTACTTACTTGGAAACATTGATGTGAGATTCGCCACAGCATGTCATGGAGCATTAGGATCCTGTTGTTCCAACAGGCATGTCTTGTTGCATGGACATATAGAATTAAGGTTCTTTTGAAGTGTAGTGGCAGATAATTATAATGCTGTACATAACAGCTTACTGCTGTTGCATTATTTCAAATGTCGACGGAGAAACAAAAATGAATCTTGAGTTAGGAAATAGAATCCAGTATATGAACTGTGAAATAGATCTGTCGGTTCGAGTAGGGTTCACGACTGTTTATACCTAGTGGCCTGAAAGGAAAAGACGTGCAGACTTTGCGTCGTCTATTTCTTTAGGAGGGAGAACCCTATATTTCCTATGCGGTGTTCTCACAATTATTACAGTGTTTAAAGCGTAAAGACGTACCAAGGTACATGTAATTGTGTAATGTTCACAGGATTGTATAGTTACAGCGAAGAATAGCCAAATGTCGATAAAATTCCTACCACATCAGATTTTACAGGTGAGCCAGGTCCAAAAATTTTCCCTATTGATAAGAAAAGCGTAAAAGGAATCTATTCTAATGTTGAATGCAACTGGATGGCGCTTCATAGTATTTGCGTTTCAAAGCAATGGAGTACTAATGCTTTATTCATTTCTGTGACGATTGTCATTTTAGCGTTTCAATGGAAGTAGGTTAAAATTTCCTATGCATCGCATAAAACGTACCTGCTTGTACGCTTTAAATGATAGTGAATCCTCCTGCTGAATGTAAAGAGCTGTCGTTTCATAGTGTCTGCGTTTCAGAGCAATTGGGATCTAATGCTTTATATATCGCAATAGTCGCGTTAAATTTCAGCGTTTCAAAGTGAGTTAGGTACAATCTTCTAAGCATTCCAATATGCTTAACTCCGTTTACAATTCTAAAGGATGTGGAGTCTAGAGGTCCACGCAGTGAGTAGGCGCTTCATTGTGTTCCTACGTGTTAGAGTAATAGAGTTATAATGCTCCATGCAATGCGATGGCGTTTCTCAGTTCAACCATTCAATTTAAGTAAAATGTACAGTTCTATTCAAAGCAGCTATTATTGCCATGTTCTTTGATACAAAGTATGTAATTTCTATAGGTACATGTAACAGAATAGCGCTTCTAAGTATCAAATTGTCTAAATAATTTACTTTCAAGTGTCCATGCAACGCGATTTTGTTTCTCAGTTCAGCATTTCAAAGTATGTTAGTTCTAAGTTTCTATACATATCAATTTTGTTTACTGGGTACTTCTTAACAATATATGCAATTCCTACAGATCCATGTAACTATTGGCTCTTCTAACTATCAAATTGACATAGTAATTGACTTCTAATGGTCCATACAGCTTCTTAGTTCTACGTTACAAAGTAAGCGAGTTGTAGGTATCTACACAACGCAGTTATGTTTACCTGGTGCTACGTTACAAAATGTGCAGTATCTACATATCCGTATAACTATTCTACACTTCTAAGTATCAGCTTGTCAAAGTAATTGACTTCCGAAGTTCAATGCAACGCGATGGCGCTTCCCAGTTGAACAATTCAAAGTTCTTCATCTAAACGTGTCTGTAGAAATAGCACTTCATGATGTTCTAAGTGCATGTTTCAAGTAATTATGTATGTTTACTCTTATCGTGTATTTCAGTTGATTGTCAATAGATTACCATTACTAAATACCCTAATACATCCAAAATCCTAATTAATTTTACATTATTTCATGATTTTCTAATAATAAACATTCCATATTAGTATATTTATTCTTATCATATATTTTAATTGATTGCTAATAGAATACCCCCTTTAAATAGTCCATTACATCTAAAATCCCATCTAATTTCGTACTATTTCATGATATTTTAAATAAATATTTCAAATTGGTACAAATATTTGCAGACATTTATTTTAATTGTAAAAAGGATTTCCCCTCGAAACGTTAAATTACACCTAAAATTGTGTCTCATTATATATAATTTCATGACGCTTTAAATAATTATTTCAAATTATTATATGTGCTTCAACTTAACGTATGTTTTAGTTAATCCTAAGTGGAATATCCTCTAAATACTGCATTGTATCTAAAATCTTATCTAATTTTGTATTATTTCTTGACATTTTAAATATATATTTCAAATTAGTACATATATTTACACTTATCATATATTTTATATATCATATATTACATTTAAAATCTCATCTAACTTTATATCATTTCGTGATGTTCTAACCCTTTCACTACCGGCACCAACTATAACCGGCGGCCGCGCGAAGTGCTGTGCGTACTGATGCCGGCTATAGTCGATGTTCGCCAGACCTGCTGTGTGTATGGGTGCCAACTATAGTCGGTGCCGCGTGATCACATACGCTGACCCCGTTGGTAAAACAGAATCTACCGTATCGGTAGAATATCTTTTGAATCTAGTGGCCCGTACTGTACTAAAGCCTGCCAAACACATATTCGACATACGAAGTATTTGTAAGGCACAAAACTATAATAAAAAACAGGGATTATATTATAAAATCTTTCTTGAACCAATATAAGTCGGACAACATGTAAGTTGAATAGATTATTGTCGACTTTTACAGTTGAGTTAAATTCTAAGGTTATAAATGATTATCTAAAAATTTTAGTTTTATGTTTGCGTAAAATTTGTTTTTTCATTTTTAATTGCACCCTCCTTACAATTTCTGGACGGAGTTCAAAAGGAATTCAATTTTTGATTGGATTAACTGATTACGAAGATAATACCGTGAGTGTAAACGAAGGTAATTTCGCTGAACACAAAAAAAGAAGGTATATATGTAGTACCTCAGACTCAGAAGTAGAGAACAATGAGCGAGACAATAAGGACTATTGTGATTCCTGGACGCCAAACACATTCATCCCTAAGTTACATCCATTTACCCCAGAAAATACAGGAATTATATCAAACATTAGCAGATCATAAAAAGCAATCGATTACTTTGAACTCTTTGCTTCAGACGAGTTCGTGCAATTTCTTTTAAATGAAACAAATGCCTATTGGAAAAAAATAACAATAATATGAAAGATGGTGAAGCGACAATGCTGTCCGAAATTTACTGCTTTTTTGCTGTGTCATATCTAATGACAAGCAATAAGAAGTTGTCCTTAGAGCAATACTGGAGGGTAGACAAACTCCTGCGTAGTGACATTTTAGCTGAGATTATGTATAGAGACAGTTATTTTAAATTGTTATCGTTGCTACATTTCAGTCAAGATATCACATATACCAATGATAAATTATATAAAATAAGGAACGTGGTTGATATGCTCCGAAAAAATTTCGGCCAATCATTCTATCATTACCAAAAATTATGCATCGATGAGAGTATACATTTATATAAAGGGCGGCTTTCATTCGAACAATACATTCCTTCGAAAAGAAGTAGATTTGGGATAAAATCATGTACTCCTTGTGATTGTCGAATTGGTTTTGTACAAGAACTTATTGTTTACGCTGGGTCATCGACTATAATCAACAGCCAAAATAAGAAAATTAGAAAATCGAGAACGATAGCAGAAGCCCTAATGGCGCCCTATCTAGGAAAGTGACATACAGTTTACCTAGATAATTGGTATTCAAGTCCAGCCTTGTTTAATATACTATATAATAATCATACAAATGCGTGAGGGACCGTAGCAAAAAAGCGACAAGCAATACCAAAGATTACTGATACACTGAGAAAAGGAGGAGCATCTTCCCGGCCAACTAAAAATTTATTAGTTGTGAAATGGCTGGTTAAAAAAGAAATATATATGCTATCCACTATGCATACTTCAGAGTGTGCAACGGTTGTTAGGCATGGAGGAAACAAAATTATTAAAAAACGCCTATGCGTCATTAACTACAATACTTGTATGGGTTGTGTCGACAAAGCCGACATAGTGATAAGCACTATAAATTCGACAATTCGTTCTAAAATGGTAACGTCAATATTTTTTCATTTGTAGTATGGAATGCATATTGTGTTTATAAGGATAACACAAGAAAACCGAAATCTATGGCTAAATTTCAATTGAATTTAATCCCAAAAATGCTGAAAAATTATCATATGAATATTTCTTAATATCATCAAAGAGACAACAACAATCCATCACGGCCAACAGAACGGCATTTTCCATTACTGTATGAACCACGAAGAAAAAACCAAAATAGAAGATGCATCGTCTTTACGACAAACAAGAGACGCGTGTCTCGATATGAATGTAAATATTCTAATGTTGAACTCTGCGTGGAACCTTGCTTTAGAATTTACCATACTGAGTTGCATTACTAAGAATTAACGTATAATTTGATATCTCACTAACTCAACTGTATTTTTATTTATAATAACAGTAAAACTTTTTAATATGTATATTTCTGAATACTCAAAATATACTCATTTTTATATTTTTCATATAATATGACGAAACAGTTGATACATAACTCTCAAAAAAGTATGTACTCAAGAGAATTCCAAAGTGCCAATGAAGGGGCGCTACTCGCACGGCAAGGACTGCCGTAGCGAAAGGGATAAGTAAATATTTCAGGTTAGTGTATATATTTAAACACATCAAGAACTATCTATAAATGTAAACAAAATGTTCCCTCCAAATACTACATTATATCTAATACCCTACCTACCTAATTATATATCGTTTCACGATATTTTGTATAAACATTTCAATTTGGTATATATATTTAAACATATAATATATCTCAGCTATTTGTGAATAGAATATCTCCACTAAATACATTATATCACCCAAAATTCTAACTAATTTTGTAGCAATTAATATTGTTTTAAGGTAATATTTTACGTTAGAACATATAATGAATCTTATAATATATTTTAGTTAACTGAAAATAGAGTATCCGTCCAAATGCTCCATTACATCCAAAATCCTATTGAATTTTATACCATTTTACGACGTTTTAAATAAACATTTCTAATCAGTTTATATACTTACAATATTCATATATTATATCTAATTCTAAATACTACCGCCCCTATAAATGCTCCATTACCTTTAATCTTCTATGCAATGCATTATGCATATCTGCTTCTACACTTCTAAAGAATCTGAATTTTCCAGTTTTTTCAACTACATGGCGCATCATAGTGTCCGTGTTTGAAGGCCGAAGAGTTATACTGCTCCATGCAATGCGATGGCACATATCGTTTCAAAGTTTGGTAGTAAGTAAGCTGTAATCTCCTATGCATAGCATTATGCTTATCTGCTTCTACTCCTCAAGAGAATGTGAATTACACAGTTGCGTGCTAACGGATGGTCCTTCATACTATATGCGTATCAAAGAAATGGTGTTCAAATGTTGCTGGCATTGCGATGGCGCATCTAAATCCAACGTTTCAAAGTAAGTAAGCTGTAATCTACTAAGAACAGCATTATGCTCATCTGCTTTTACAATTCAAATGAATATGAATTCTACAGAATCATGCAACGGGATGACGCCTTATAGTGCCTACGTCTCAAGGCAGTAGAGTTCTAATGCTCCATGCTATGCGGTGGCACATCTCGTTTCAGCGTTTCATCAGCGTTTTTACAGACTGTGATACGTTGAAATGAGATGCGTCAATGCAGTTCATGGAGAATTGCTGCCCCATTGCTTTGACACGCAAACACTATAAAGCACAATTCCGTTGCATGGGACTGTAAAATTCACCATCTTTGGGAACGCCGAAGCAGAGAAGCATAATGCTATGCATAGAATACTACAGCTTACCTACTTAGAAACGTTGAAATGAGAAGCGTCATCGCATTGCATGGCGCATTAGGATTCCATTGTTTTGACATGCAGACAGTATGAAGTGCCATGTCGTTGCATGCAACTGTATATTTGACATTATTTTGATGCAGAAACAGACAAGCATTTTGCTATGCATAGCAGCCTGTACCTTACTTCGTTTGAAACGTTCAAGTGAGATGCGCCATCGCAATAAATGGAGCATTAGAACTCCATTGCTTCGAGAAGCAGACACTATGAGGGGTCATCCTGTTGCATGGAAATGCAGAATTTACATTCTTGTGAAGTGTAGATGCAGATAAGCGTAACACCTTGCATTGAATACTACATCTTACATTAAACATTAAAATGAGATCCCACATCGCGATAAATGGAGTATTATAACTCTATTGCCTCGACACGTAGATATCTAGAAGCGCTGTACCTTTGCAATGAAGTGCAGGATTCACATTCTTTTGAAGGGTAGAATCAGATAAGCATAATGCAATGCATAGAGCTTTACAAGCTACTTACTTACTTTGAATAGTTTAAATGCAATGCGTTATCGCGAGGCATGAAGCATGAGAAATCAAGTGCTTCGACACGTGCACACCTAGAAACGCAATTACCTGGCAAAGAAGTGCAGAATTTACATTCTGCTGATGTGTAGAACCAGATAAACATAACGCTTTGCATTGAATATTACATTTTATCATGAAACATAGAAATGAGATGCGAAATCGCGTTTTATGAATCATTGGAACTCCATTGCTACGGTCTGTATACATCTAGAAACGCTGCTCCGTAGCAAGGAAGTGTTGGATTTACATTCCTTTGAAGTGCTGACGAGATATACATAACGCGTTGCATTGAGTATTACATCTTATCATGAGACATAGAAATGAAGGTATCTAGTCAGGCTATCTCTTCGCAAGGAAGTGTTGTATTCACATTCGTTTGAAGTGTAGAAGCAGAGAAAAGTAAAGCGTTGCATTGAATATCACATCTCACCTTAAACACTGAAATGTAATGGGGCATCGTAATGAGTGAAGTATTAGAAGTATACTGCTTCGACACGTTGGAACCTAAAATTGCTGTCCCCTTGCATGGAAATTTTGAAGCGGCATTCTATTGAAGTGTAGGTGCAGATAAGCATAATGGGATGTATATAGCATTAAAATCTATTAACATACTTCGATCTGTTGATATGAAATGCGATATCGCGTTTAATGAAGCATTAGAACTCTATTGCTTGGATACGAAGAGATCTAGGAACGCTATTCAGTAGCAAGAAATTATTACTGTGAATCGTGTGGAAAACACATTTGCAATCTAAGCAAGGTTTTAGATCTAAGCATTAGATCTGGTGAATTTTCCAAATTTTAAAAAGGGATGATGGCAGTAGTAGCTGGCTCAGCGCCAGGTGATAAACATATACAACAGATAAAGCAACGTAAACTGATTTAAAGTGTTCACGATTATATGAATTAAAATATTACACTTTTATAATCCATGTAGCGTTTCTGTTCTTTGTAACTTACAAAGAGTCGTAAGAAGGTAACACAATGTAAAGAAGTTTGGAAACAAAGAAAGCAGTCCTTAACCTCAGATAAAGGAACCTTGAATCTGTTGGGTATCGTGGTTATCGGCGTGTTGTGTTAAGGGATATGCCATTCAGTTTTAGTTTTCGAAACGAGTACAATTCAAATAAATCTGGAGTTGACACATTAGAAGAAAAAATCTTCCAGTGAACAATGCTGTATGCAGTGCAATAGTAGCTTCACATCTCCTTGATATTCTGCAGAAATTCTTCTGCCATTTTACTCTATTTTCTAGAATCCAAACTATGAAACCTATTTGGTGGTACTTCTAAAGATACTATGTATTGGTGGATGCGTACAAAAAGAAAGGACTATTACATAAAAAAATTGTGGAATTCCATTTATAATTGATAATTACATTATAAACATTTATATGCTTTTATCAGAAATTTAAATACGTCAAAATTGCAGCACACAGGTGTGTAAATATCACTTTGCGATCTCATTTTATTTTGGCAGCTTTTCATACATATATAAGCATCCATCCAGGCATAAAGCTTGATAATCTTTCAACTATAAAATAATTATGAAACATTAGACTTTTTGCTGGCGTTGGTCTATTTTATCATTTTCCGAACTTGTGAAGCAGTTAGAACTATAATAACAAATTACTTTATACCTTTGCTCATTGTTTCCAAAGAAAATACTAAATATGAATAACTATGTTCATTTTATTATGAATGTATGAGTAAAGTTCAATCTCCATAAATAAATATTTTCAAACGTATTTTATTTAATTTTTATTATTTAGCGTTAGAAAATATATTACAAAAATATATAAAAATACATTTTACTTCAGTTTTTTTAATATTTTAATTATTTTATATCATATTAAACCTTTTAAAAAAGTAACAAAATTTTTGTGATTAGGAATAATTTTTCCTTAATTAGTTAATACGTTGGTTCCTTTTAAGAAGACGATATTTAATTTTTCACAGTAAGTTTCGACTTTAAATTGCACATTAATTTCTCTAATTTCATTGTTTTTCGTAGATCACCGCTAATTTTCAACATTCCCATTGTCGATGCAAGTTTTAATTCTCCGAAACATATATAATATTATGTTATTAGTATAATTATTTTGCATTTTTAATTAATTTGAACATAGAAAATATATTTTTTTATGAGAAAGCATTGCGAGAAAGTTTTGAGAATCCATTGGTAATGTTGTACCTCGTTCTCCTCTCCTTGCCACACCATTTTACCATTATTAAGATCCAAAAAGCGTGAACCAGCTCTGACCCCTTTAAAATTTTCGAAACTTACATATTGTAAATTTTTGCAAAAGTGATGTTAATTAAGTCTTGAATTATGGATGCTTGGGCAATTAATCAGACTGATCTATAATGTGCTGTAATGTACGAGGACTAATCAATTTTTTTTTTAACATAATGAACAATATAGTATTTGAGATTACAGTTTTGTTAACAAACTCGCTGTTTAAATTAGTTTGGATGACAATTAATATTTGTATGATCATTTCCTCTTACTTATCTGTACAATTTGTTCGTTCCTTTCAATTGTCATATATAATTGTCCAAATCTATTTATTCCAAATTCTCCTCAAGGGAGGAATCAGACATCAATTTATCTTATCAATAATATTTATATTCTGTAAAATAAATTGATTTGTTTACTAAAATATGAATTATACATTCATATATCAATTATAAACTTTTATTTAATTATTTACACCTGAATTACACGCTTAATGGGTAAAATCAGAAATTCCATCGTTTTTTAAATATTCCTTCATCAATTAAAGACTGATTAGTAATAGATTTACTGCCTTTGCAAATTAAAAACGTGCACTGCGTCATCTATTATTTCCTGCTTCCCACTCTAATTTTGTGATTCACAACCAACTAAAATCTCTATCGCAGCCATATGTATACCTGAAACAAGGCGTGCGCAAGGCAATCTTAAATTGAGAGAATTATTTTTCTAAACAATGAAATTAGAAATATATATAACTTACTGCAGTCTTTCACAAAACTGCGTTCACAGTAATGCATCATTTTCAAATTCATCGGCCCTTCCAAGGACACACACTAACATTCCAAACTTGGATATTATATAAGCGATACGAGTTTAAAACTATATTCCTTCAATTTATATGCTTAGTTGTGGGCTGATGTTTATTATATGATGATTTGAGCCTTTCTTTAAATATGGTAAGCATACCTTGGACCAGAAAATAAGTATAGTGTCATATTAGTGAATTTTATTTCTACAACTAAAACAGAACTTTTATTCTATGCCTGGTTAAAGTAATAGCGCTAGTATTATTAACCTTTTCAGCACTGAGGTGTGTGGCAAATGGTTTTGTGAGAATCCATATGTAGCGTTCGTTATTGTCAGACCGGTGGAGCCATCTCTGTGAAAACTGCTCAAGCTGTTCGCAATTCTGTTTCAACAGTGTTTGAAAAGATGGCGAAACGAGTCAATACATGCCTACGGATGGGTGTTCCCATTAAGAATAACTTAGAAGTTACCGATGAATGGTGCTGCTGGCGGTCGGTTCCTCACAATCGAACGAAGACTAGTGCTGCTTGTGCTTAATCCATAAATTATAGACGACTGGTGTTACCAACAACCGTTAGCGCATGCTTTTACATACAGCTGGTGCAACCAATAGTAGGTAACTCAAGACTTATGAACGACTGGTGTTGCCTGCGGTCGGTAACTCATGATATAACGAAAGTAGGTGATGCCTGCGGTCAATAGCTTATGATATAATGACGGCTGGTATTGCCAATAGCCAGGAATTCAAGAACTATCGACGGATGGCATTGTCGGCTGCCGGTAATCCATCTCTCAATGGCTAAACTTAATCTAACATCCTCTAAGCTTAATTTAAACCAAGCTAACCTCAGTTACACCTAATCTGACTTAACCCGGCCTCACTCATATCTAACCCAACCTAACACAACGTAACTTTATCTCTTTTAAACATAGACAAATCAAACCTCCGCTTTCTTAAATCTAACCCAACATAACCGAGCAACCTACAAATATTCCCAAACATAATCCAACTTAACATAACCTAGCGTAACCTAACTGAATCTAATACAACCACACTTCCATCTCGGGACGGAAGCAATCTCCGCAACTTTCTTAGGGATGAGGCTATGCAGTAAGCCTTCCGCAGTTAGGGAGTGGCAGAGAGTCGCTCCGATTGAACGTATATTCACGTAATGTTATGATCGGTTGGTTCAATCGGAGCGGGTCTGCATCGAATACAGGAGCGCCCACCGTAAAATGAAAACGAACAGTCGGAAAAGAATAAGACTTTACTAAAAAAGTCGTATGGAAGTCCGATATTTTGACGCGTATCTAATATAAATCTAATTAAAACGTAATTCGAAAAATAGAAAGGATAAGAGGACATATTCTCCAATATATGACATATATAAATCAACGGATGCAAGGAAGAACACTCGATCTCGGGGTAGCGAGACCGGGGCGCGATCCTGAAGTAATCGCATAACGCCAGTTCTGGGATGGTGCAAAGAGGAAATGTGGAGGATAGAGAGGATAAAATAACAACAACGTAACTAAAGAGACAGAAAACGAAAATCTGTGGAAGCATTGCATTTATTAAGAGGAAATCCTAGAAATATCGAACAACAGATTATATACCATACAGTCCAGGCAAGGTACAACGAAATAGACGATATCGCAAGAGAAAATAAGAAAATCGAGAAACTTAAAAAAAAAAAATATTTTAGACTGGACGAATCAATATCACTGATTTCGGCAAGCTTAATGGAAAACGCATGACTACGAATCGGTTAGACTATAAGATAGATGCTGGTCGCAGTTCAAGTGGTCCTAGGAGTCCCTTTCCCGTATCAGGGCAGGCAGTAGAATGGTGGAGGGCCAGCAGCCCCGCCCCCCCCCCCCCAAACACCACTGCCGAAGTGAGTGAGGCTACTGTGCTACTATGCTGCTGAGAAGTACTGTCGACTCATGATTCGGAATCAGCCCCATCGGGTCCTGACAGAAGATTAAAGGTTGGGCAGGCGGTTCGGAGCTCCCTATCGATGGCACAAAAGGTTAGGGAAATAGAGAAGGATACGAAAAGCATATATAGAGGGAAAAGAGAAAGCCTCGGAAGGAAGCACAGACAGGAAAGTAGAAGCATCAGGAGCCGAAGTAAAGGAATCAAAAAGAGAGAACAGGATAATGGAAAACCTACCGATAACAATAACGTCTACGCTTTGAAATAGAAGAATAGGCAGCCACACATCAGACGTAATGGTAGATATTATGAGCGAGGATACGGCGAAGCTAATGACATATTAGGAAACGTTAATAGGAAACATCAGGCATATAAAAAAAAACTGACATCGAACACTTGATGAAATTAGTGGCGAACGTTTACAGAGAAAAATGAAGCAATTAGAGGAGCAGGAAGCATTCGAAGACAAGCAACAAGATGAGGAAACGCAGGAAAAACGACAGAAATAAGAAAAGATGACGCAAGAAAATCGGGAGTGGGAGATATAATTCTGGAATTTAACAAGAAAGTAGGTGTAGAGAACAAAATAAAGGAGATAAAAGGAATTCCGGAAAAAGAAGTTGAAGTAAAATATACGAGTGCAAGTATAATGCCCCAACTAAGGGACAAATACCCGTTGGATTACCAGAGAAGAAATAAAGGAGGACATAAGACAAACATTGAATGAAATCGAAATAAAGGATAGCGGTGTAACCGTCAAATTGTTAAAACAAGCGTGGAGAGGCAACCAAGTCGCGTTAGTTGAATATAAATAGGAATACAGCAAAGAGCTGGAGAAGCTACCTCTTGTCCCTGCTAAGTGCTACCAAGGGTAGAAAGATGCTTCGAGCGTCATAAGCTGGGACATATCGGCAAAAATTGCAAAGAGTCAAGGATAATGAGGAAACCTCCAGAAGATGCGGATTCCAGAATCATACGATGATTGATTGCATCGCGAACAAACCGAAATGTATCATTAATTGCCCGGCCTACAGAAAGGCGTTGATAGAAGAGAACGAAAAACGAATATGGAATGGAAAGTCCTACAAATCGATCTGAACAGATACCGAATCGCACAAGAAATCATGTAGAAAATGTAAAAATACTGACTGCAATTCGAGAACGGTGACGCTCCGATATAGATAACCGGCGTTAATCGAAAATGTTGCACATATAGCACCACATATTCCTCGACCGGAATCGTTCATGCAATGGTCGAAGGAACAAAAGTTATAAGCTGCTACTTCTCGCCTAACAGGAACGAAAAGAAATCGAAGAATATATAAACCAAGCTGGGGTTAACATAGAAAAGGGAGAGAAAGCAAACAGGATACTAATCGCGGGTGACCTGAACGAAAAATCGGTAATCTGAGGTAGTACGACGAACAACCATAGAGAGGAAAAGATCATCAAAATGGCTCTAAGAAACGATCTAATCGCGACGAATCCGAAAGAAGACTACATAGTTCAAAAACCGAAACAAATCAAATATAGACATAATGTTGATATGAGGTTGCATATTTGTTAAGTTGCGTAAAGCAGAAGTGTTTGAAATATTTTCAGCGTTGGACTGTTAATACGTACTACATACCTTCCAAAGTACGAATTACAAGAATAAGGAAGAGGGATTTGCAAGCCTCGGTGGAAAGAAACCGTACTGCTTGTATAATATATAGATATTCATTTTTATTTAGAGGGGATGATCCATTTTTAAGTAACTAAAATATATGATAAGT
Source organism: Xylocopa sonorina (assembly GCF_050948175.1). Lineage (NCBI taxonomy): Eukaryota > Metazoa > Arthropoda > Insecta > Hymenoptera > Apidae > Xylocopa > Xylocopa sonorina. Next base: position 35,028 of record NW_027490463.1, read on the forward strand.
GTAATTACATAAACCAATTTCAAATATTTAATTAAAACATCACGAAATGATATGAAATCAGATAGGATTTTAGATGTAATGGAGTATCTTAAGGAGATATTGTATTTAGAATTAACTATAATATAAAATATGTATTAATATTTATACCAATTTGAAATATTTACTAGAAAAATCATGAAAGCATGTGGTCCAGCGAAGGGGCGGGGGGCGGGGATTAATGGATCGTTGCGAAGAGCATGCGGTCCAGCGAGTGGGGACTTGCATCTCGTGGTGGGACTAGCGGAATAGAAATAGTATAATGAGGTAGTATAGCATGTACTTACAATTACGTGTGTTTTGTTCGTGTCTTGCATTCATAACGTGTGTAACTTTAATATATGAATTCTTATATGCAGCAATACATTAGTCCGGATATAGTATATATATGTTATAGTAGGCGAGCGCGGCAGGTTGTCTGAGTCCAGGGGTTGATGATGGAAGTGCGAGGAGGCTCATGTGTGGAATGGGTGGCAAGCGCTACGCACGACGTTACGCTTAGAAGCGCTATCTCGTTACATGAATTTATAGAACTCACACTCTTTTCAACAGTAGAAACAGATAAGTATAACGCACTGCACAGAACATTACAGATAACTTACCTTAAAACGTTGAAATCAGATGGGCCCTCGTGTTGCATGATGCATTAGCACGCATGCATTGGCGCGCAGATACTATGAAATGCCATCACATTGCATGCAACTATAGGATTCATAGGATTCGTAAGTATCAAAGAAATAGAGTTGCAACGCTCCATGTATCGCGATGACACATTTCATTCCAACGTATCAAAGCAAGTAAGTAGTAATGCCCTATGCAATGCAATATGCTCGTCTGTTACTCCTCTTCAGAAGAATCAGATTACGAATATTGCATTCAACGCGATCGCGTTTCATACACTTGCAAATAATGTGAATTCTACAGTTCAATGCAAAAGAATGACGCTTCACATTGCTTACGTGTCAATACAGTAGAGGTCTAATGCTCCAACATTCAAAGCAAGTAAGCTGAAATTTTTTATGCATAACGTTATACTTATCTTGTTCTACGTTTCTAAAGAGTGTGTATTCTACATGCCCGTGCAACGGGAAGGCGCTTCATAGCGCCAGCGTGACAAAACAGTAGATTTTTAATGCTCAACGCTCTGCGACGACGCATCTCATTCCAACGTTTCAAAGTAAGTAAGTTGTAATCTTCTAAGCATAGCATTATGCTTATATATTCCTACACTTTAAAGGTGTGTGAATTCTACAGTTCCATGCAATGGAATGACGCTTCATGGCGTCTGCATGTCATAGTGGTAGAGTTCGAATGCTCGATGCAATGCAATGCAATGACGTATCTCATTTCAACGTTTCAAGGTAAGCAAGTTCTATTTTCTATGAATAGCATTATGCTTATCTACTTGTATGCTTTAAAATTTTCTTTTCTTCTAAACACCAACTTGCCAGGAAGCCTGTGACAGAAAACGAACTGAAACGTATATACAAACGATCGAATAAAAAACGCGATGAAGCGCGATCGGTTTATATCGATACATAGATATTTTCATTTCACCATTATATCCACGGCTAGGACTGGGGACCGTTTGTATAAACTTAGAATTACTGTTAACGAAATTGTCTACACTTTCGAAAATATTGTTAATACGTTGAGTTCTACGCCGATCTTGCTATACTTCTCGCTCGGACGGCAGCGCGTGAGCACTTGATGCCGAACACTTGACTGATGGGTATAAACAAACGATAACTTTGATACACTGTATCCGTATCGTTTGGATTTTCGAAATGATACAAATAGTGCATTTGTATACAATGTATAAACATAAGATAATGAGATGGAGAATGCCAGAGAGGCGAAAGAGCAAATACAAGGTGAGAGTCATTCCGAAAATCCACGGGAGTATAAAGACCTATTTCAGCAGAGAGAATTCAGTTTTATAGTGACTATTTTGAAAAAGTTTTGGTATCCATCAACTAAAAATGTTGAGAGGACGAACAGATAGTGACTCGTCGAGTGAGCCATTTTTACTACGCAAATGTAGGCGTATAATACCACTGCCATCTTCAGACAGTGACAATTCATCTCGTAGTTCAGTAAGGAATACTGAAACAAGTGATGCAAATGATTGGTTTGATCCGCGAGGCAACCAGCCAAACATTATACCTTTCTTAAGTCCCCATGGAGTCAAACTCGCTCATGAAGAAATGCAAAATTGTAGCACAGTGGAAAATTTTTTCGGCCTTTATGTGACGGATAAACTATTTCTACATATAAGCGAACAAACAAATACTTATGCGACACAAAGTACAATCACTTCCACACGTGTTGAAAAGTGGGTGCCAACAGGTAAGAACGAAATAAAGAAGTTTTTTGGAACGGTTTTGTGGATGCGGTCGGTAAAGTTCCCATCTTTGTATCTGTATTGGTTTAAGGATCCATTGTTTATTCAAACATTCCTGCGGAAAATTATGAGTAGAGACAGATTTCTAATTCTGTTGAGAACATTGCATTTTGCCGACAATTCAAAAGTGGATGCTTCCAACCGTCTCTCAAAGGTTGAATTTTTAATATAAGAACTAAATATAAATTTTAAAAAATATTATGATGCCGCTGAAATGTTATGCATCGCCGAGGCGGTAGTACCATTCTGTGGACGGATCATATTTGGACAGTACATGAAACAAAAAAAGCATGGATATGCGATAAAAATACTTAAATTGTGCTGTGATAATCATTACACATATAATATTTGCATTTACACCGGCAAATCATTGAATAAAAAATATACAACACCCACAAATGTTGTCATGAATTTATGTGAAAATGTGTTTTACAAAGGCCATACTTTATACACGGATAATTATTATACGAGTGTGGATTTAGCAAACAAACTCATAACAAAAAATACGCATTTGGTTGGTGCTCTTCGACCAGATCGAAGAGGCAATCCAAATAAATTTGTGACAGCCAAACTGCGACGCGGAGAAGTCATTGCTCAAGAAAACAGTAGAGGGATAACGACCATGAAATGGAACGACAAGAGGGATGTTTTAGTTCTTTCGATCAAGCATTCTGACGAAATGAAAACCGTAATAACAAGAACAGAGGTATCCTGAAAACCAAAAATTATTATTGATTATAATAAAGGTAAAACAGCGATTGATCTGTCTGATCAAATGGGTGCTTACAGCAGTCCACTTAGAAGGTCACTAAAATGGTATAGAAAACAGTCATTCGACATTCTTTTGAATATTGCCGTCGTGAATGCGTTACATATGTTCCAAAAAGTAACAGGAACAAAGATGTCAATTACAACATTTCGAAAACAATTGATAAATGCTCTCACACGATATTCACACGAGGAAACCCCAACTAGGGCCGATATAAGCAGACGAATTCACAAATTTCATAAGAAGGAAGGAAAGGCACATGATGTACGAAAATATTGTGTTGAATGTTACAGCACAAACACAAAAATTTACGGACGCCAGTTAGCGAGGACAATGATAAAGAAAGTTACTACATACAAGTTACAGTCACATCTTTGTTTAAAATGTTTTAATAAACTTCATTAAATATTAGCATAAATTTTTTAATTGTCATTAATAATTTTACCCTTTACAATGCCGGTCTCATGCACCGATGTAGATCAAACAAGAAGTTCGCTGTTAGTCCATAGAATCCACGTTCTCCAAACGAAAAGTTAATTGGCAGTCCCTGGGGACTGACACCGCCTGAACGGAAAGTTCACAGTCAGTCCCTGTGGACTGACGTTGCACTCAACGTGTTAAGCCCGGTAAAAATATTGTAATCGACGAAATCATGGTTCCATGGCGAGAACGCCACAGTTTTTGTCAGTATATCCCAGGGAAGCGGTATAAATATGGTATAGAACTTTGTAAACGGTGCCTTCCGGAAGGATACACACATAATATTCTTATTTACGCCGGAAATAATGCAACCAGCATAGCGAAAGCACATGCGCATGCTGCAGTTATGACGTTGGAGAGTGAATTATTATTTGAAAGCCGCGTATTGTAAGCAAATAGTTTATATACTTGTGTCGCTTTGGCCGAGAAACTTCTGCTAAAAGTAACATTTATTTATGATACAGTAAAAATTAATACAAAATTTTTTCCGCTGCAGGCCAAACGGAAACTGCAACGGGGTGGCATTATGTATTTTCAAAATCGGAGCGGCTTTAAACTTTTAAAGTGGACGGATAAGAGGCCGATATGCATGCTAGCCACTTCTGAAAACCACAAATGTGTTATTGTCCACGGTAGTAATAATAAGTTAAAGCCGGACACAGTGTTCCTTTATAACAAAGCTAAGAAGGGGTTTGACCACCCGACCAGATGTCTTCTTATCACAGTTGATTACGCAGAACAGTAAAGTGGTACAGAAAAATAGTTATCGAATTAGTATGCGGGACTTCTCTCGTCAATGTCTGTTATATACAAAGAAAATGGAGTACCAACGGTATGAAAATATTAAACTTCCGCGAAAAAGTTATTGATTATCTCCTCAGTACAGTGGATCATCAGGGTGAACAAACGTCATGTAAAACTTAAGCAGTGCCCAAGAAACGTACACATTTTCTGCGATCGTTCCAAGGACGCGCGAAAAAAAACGAGACAGGGATGTAAAGAATGTTATAAACGGATGTCTGAAATAAATGGTAGGCAGTATGCCGCGAATAAGGCGATAAAAGTAAAAACCTGTTGTAACCGATGTAAGGGCCAACCGGAACTCTATCCAACATGTTTTAAAAAATTACATAAAAAAATTAAATAATTATGTTAGGTTTATAATATTGATTTGTTATGTTTTAAATATTGAATGTCTATTTATAATGCTGAGAATTAGATCACTGCAGCTTTGACAAGCAGACAATATGAATCCCCAGCCTGGTGCAAGGAACAGTCGAACTTACATTCGTTTGAAGTGTAGAAGTAGGATAATGCGATACATAGAACATTGCAACATTCTTGCTTTCGAAAGTTGAAAAGAGATACTCCACCGCACCGCATACAGCATTAGAACTCTATTGCTTTTACACGTAGACGCTATGAAACGCCGTCCCGATGGATATGTCTATAGAATTCATATTCTTTTGAAGTGTAGATGCAAATAAGCATAATGATGTGCATAGATGATTACAGCTCACTTACATTGAAACGTTGAAATGAGAAGTGCTATCTCATTGAGTGGAGTAGTAAACTCCACTGCTTCGACACGCAGGCTCTGATCTACTTTCTTGTTGCATGAAACTGTAGAATTCACATCCTTTTGAACTGTAGAAGCAGATAAGCATAATGCTATGCATGGAGGATTACAGCTTACTCAATTCGAAACCATGAAATGACATGCACAATTGCATTGTATGGAGCATTAGAACTCCATTCTAATCACAAGCAGGCACTACGAGCCGCCATCCCTTTGCATGGAGATGTGGCATTCACTTTCTACGGAAATGTAGATGTAGATATGCACAATGATATACTTAGCATATTTCAGTGTACTTAATTTGAAACGTTGCAATGATATGCGTCATAGCAATGCATTAAAACTCCATTGCTTCACAATCTTTGGAAATGTAGAAGCAGATAAGCATAATGCTTTACTTACAAGTTTTAGCTTACTTACTTTGAAAATTTGGAATGAGATGCGCCTTTGAATTGCATGGAGTATTAGACCTCTTCTGCTTTCACAAGCAGACTCTGTACAGCGCCATCCCGTTGCATGGAACAGTAGAAATCACAATCATTAGGCATAATATTATCTATTGGCCATGATTTCCATTGCCTTTCCAAGATTTTTCATCAAACATGGTTTTTCGAGTCTTATCATGAATATAAGCTGTGGAACCGAAAATTCGTAAATACTTTACTTTAGGCTTTTTATCAAGCCACATTTCAAATGGCGTTTTTAAAGCCTTATTAACTTTATTTTAAAGCCTTTGTTGGGCTTAAGTTTATTAAATACGTCGTGCGTGCCTTTTTTGTTACATTTCTGACCATTCTCTCAGAAACACTAATTGGGGAGTTCGCGGAACTGCTAGATGGTAACTAGTGCCCTTTTCTACACAATAATCTTTCATCTCATTTGACAGATATTCTCTGCCATTATCGCTATACTACTGAACAACTTTTAAATTAAAATGAGCCTCGCATCTAATTGCAAAATCTTTAAGTGCAGAAAATACTGCTGATTTATATGTAATTAGGTATGTTACACGGTAAAGTGTATATTCGTCCACAAACGGGAGAAAATAATTCTTTCCGTTAATAGTTGAAGGAATAATAAAACAACATACATCTGAATAAATAATAAACAATGGTCGCTTTACATGCTCCATATTCTTTACCTTTTCGAATGATAACCGTGCTTGCTTACCTTTAATGCAAGCCTCACATAAATTATCATTCGGCACTATCTATTCTTCAATTCTATGAATTTTGATCTTCCAATGAGGCCTAAACGCTGATGCGACAGTTCATAGTCATTATTTACTGCACTATGAATCTGATGATTAATCAACTTTTCACCATTTTTCATTTGGAAATCAGTAATAGATAAGCTATTTTATTCCTTACCTTTGATTATTTTCTGACCAGTTTTCATTACCTGAACGTTTCCATCTGTTACAAATACGATGTCCATTCCTGCTTCTTGCATTCCTCTATCAGAGAGCACCTTTCTGCCACCGAAATCTTCAAGGGTGGACTCAACTTCTCGAATGTCGAAAAGACATTATCACATTTGACAATGTGATCCGACGCTCAGGAATCCAACAGAAACTTTAATTTGTTTTTATCGTCTTCCCCATTTTCATTGTACTCCGTTATAAAGGCAAACGAGGATGACCAAATCTTTGCAATCTCCAATTCTTTTGTTACTTGAGCTGCTTGGGCGATCACCTTTTTCTTTTCCGCGTGCTGGACCGTTCTTTTATAATAGAAACGTTCTTTTATTTTATGCCCTTTCGCCCACAATCATGGCATTTTATATTTATCGTTTCTTTGGCCATTTAAATTATCTCTATCTGTATGTATTTTCTCAGTATGTAATACTTTCGCGCTTGTCGAGCAGGCTGTTCGTAATGTTACTTCGTGGACCAATAAACCAGTTTTTACAAATGCTAATGTTAGATTGTCATCGGGAAATGTTCTATTGCCGTAATTACTCGCTATAGCACGTTGGAAGGATTAGTAGTAAATGTAAAGCTTTATCCGTTTCTTCTAATTTTGCACTCGCTACTAAGAGTTCCGTGATTATGTCGTTGAGTGGTTTAAAATGTTTGATCAAGGACTGCTCTCCCTGTAGTTTTAAACTTAATAGTTTTTTTCTAACAGCCAATTGCGTGGCAAAACTATACCTTTCATATATGCCATCCAATTTCTGCAAAATTTCAGCAGCAGTTTTCGCATTATTTGCGAAGCTCAAAACGGAATCTGCTAAATATTCAGCATCCTCTCTGCTTTCCTCCAATTTCCAGTTACTTTACTGGAATGGGTTCATCAATAATTATCCAATTCGCTTAACAGTGCACCAATTCTTAATTGCAACATACTGTACCGATCACCATCAAATTGTTTAATGTTCCTCTTGGTTTTTGTGCTTTCCAGATTTCTCTTTTCGTTCATAAGGAAAGGTTTATATACATTAATAATGTTCCTTTAATAGTTTAATCACTTATATATACTTCTGATATTACACTTATAATCACGTATACAAAAGTTATCACTAAAAAGAATACCTACTAAAGTATTAATACTATTAAAATACGTAAACTGGGCCCATAACCTATTGAATTATGGGTAAATGAAAATCTGTCCAAAGTTCTTTATAGTCTGTAACTTTATTCTTAAGGTTTGAAGGTATGTATTTACGTTTTAAACACTCTAATAATTGTGAGGACACCGCATAGGAAATATAGGGTTCTTCCTCCTAAAGAAATAGACGACGCAAAGTCTGCACATGTTTTCCTTTCAGGCCACTAGGTATAAACAGTCGTGAACCCTACTCGAACCGACAGAACTATTTCACAGTTTATATACTGCATTCTATTTCCTAACTTAAGATTCATTTTTGTTTCTCCGTTGACATTTGAAATAATGCAACAGCAGTAAGCTGTTATGTATAACATTATAATTATCTGCCACTACACTTCAAAAGAACGTTAATTCTATATGTCCATGCAACAAGATAGCCCTTCATACAGCCTGCCTGTTGGAACAACAGGATCCTAATGCTCCATGACATGCAGTGGCGAATCTCACTTCAATATTTCCTAGTAAGTAAGCTGAAACATTCTATGCATAGGATTACGCTTGTCAGCTTTTACACTTCAAAGATATGTGAATTCTGCAGTTTCTTGAAACAGAATTACGCTTCGCATTGTCTGCGTGGCGTAACAATAGAGCTCTAATGCTACATGCCATGCAATGGGCCATTTCGTTTCAACATTACAAACTTTGTAAGCTGTAACCTTCTGTGCATAGCATTATGCTTATCTGCGTATGCACTTCACAAGAATGTGAATTCTACGATTCGATGCAACGGAATGGCGCTTCACAGTGTCTGCGTGTCAAATGAGAAGAGTCCTAATGCTCCATGCAATGCGACGTCGCATCTCATACCAACGTTTCAATGTAAGTAAGGTGTAATCGTGTTTGCATATCATTATGCTTATCTGCTTCTACAATCTTCAATAATGTGAGTTCTATAGTTTCATGCAACGGGATGGTGCTGCACAATGTCTGCGCGTCAGTACTACTGTACAAATGATGCATGCATTGCGATGGCTCATCTCGTTTCAATCTTTCAAAGTACGTTAGCTGTAATCTTCTATGAATATCGTTATGTTCATCTGCTTCAACATCTCAACAGATTGTGAATTCTACATTTCCATCCAGCAGGATGGCGCTTCATAGTGTCTGTGTGTCAAAGAAGTAGATTTGGAGTGTACCATGCAATGCATTAGCGCATCTCACTTCAACGTTTCAAAGTAAGATAGGTCTAATCATTCATGCATAGCACTATGCTTATATGCTTCTACACTTCATAAGGTTGTGAATTCTACATTTCCATGCAATAGGGTGGCGTTTCACAGTGTCTACTTGTCAAAACAATGGAGTTCTAATGCTACATGCAATGCGACTGTGCATTTTATTTGTACGTATCAAATTAAGTAAGTTATTAAGACAATTACAAGGTTTTGTAAATCATTACATAGTTCCTTTCAACTGAGATATTACTCCAAGGACTGCTAATGAACAACTGCTGTCGTATTCTAGAATATTCCACGCACATAACATTTGATACTTGAATTATTGATTAGCTTTTACATTAAGATAATTTCGTTATTCTTCACTCGGCCGTCCTGCATGAACAATCGTTCCGAATGTCTTCATTCATGTCGTCTTCAATTTCATATAAATATCATAGATTTCCTCGATCCACAATTTCATAGAATCTGCTGACCTCGATGTTTATAGGGGTCCTTCTCCTTCTCCTACCTTTCAAACTACAAATCGTTGATTGCGTAAAACTCGTACAACTTCATACGGTTCAAAATATTTATGAGCTATATTTAGACCAGGACTCTGTTGCATACGTTTAATTGCTACTAAATGTCCTTCACGATAAATTCTAGCTTTTCGTCTACTCTTGTTAAAAGTTCGCCTATTCTCTTATTGGATCCTGGATATATTTTTACTTGCTTGAAGTCGTACTTCATCTCGTTTATTTTGAAAAGGTGCGATCCATTCCTTTTCATGTATGTCTCGGATGACAGGATAACCTTTAAGTCGTGGACGTGTCCCAAACAGAAGATGAAACGGTGACGTGCCAATACTTCGATGTATTGCTGTTATCAAACAATGTTGAACTACTTCCATATACTTATACCATTCACAGGACTTAGGTGTAGCTAATTTTGCTAACAATAGTATGAATGTTCTATTAACTCTTTGAGGCACGGCGGGATTAAAGTGTCCCACCTTTTTGATGTATTTCATGGCACGGTGGGACATTTTTAGTCCCACCTCGAAATCTTGCCGTAGCTGTATGTTCATAGGTTTATATTTCGCCCTATTTATGTAAAACAGTTAATAATGTCTTCAAACAATGTTACAAATGTATTCCTTGTGTCGGTAACATTGAGAACGCAATTACATTTTGGCCAATTTTTATAAACGCAAGGCTTTTTGCACCAACATTTTTTTCTTAGTTTCATGTAAAAAATCGCAGAGGTAAGTTAATTTTTATAAAAATTAATTCTTTATAAGCGAATAACGAGTTTTATAATAAAAATCAATGCCTAAATTTGGTTGCAAATGACGAAAGTATGGTGGGATTTTATTTATCCCACTATGCAACTTGTGGAGTAACACAAAAAAGCAATTTTTCTTTATTGTTCATGTTGTATATTCTTAAAACTATAAGTATAAATGTGGTTTGAATATAGTGTAGATAATTTTTTACCCTTCAGCTTCACAATGAAAAGAACAAATCGCTCAACTACTTCTTCGAAAATTTCTAACCTCAAACTGCATCGTCGCGGTAATGAAGACAACAGGCGATCAGAAGAAATAATTGAAGAAATAACTTCAGATCAAGAATCTTTCATTGATCCTGAAGCTGATAATTCTGATGACTCGGAATTATTCGCGCCAATAAGAAAGAAAATACACGTATTTTCATTTTCGGATGAATCTGCAGACGATATTCCCATACATGGAACTACGCGGTCACCGGATCAGCAGAACCATACCGCGCAAAGGAGTAGAAAATGGTCACCTGACGGACAAACAATTCCAGTGCGAGAATTTTCATCAGATTTTGGTCCGACTCGTTACATCACAGATTTACCAGTCCCATCACCATATGACGTGTGCTGCACATTTTTGAGTGAGGACATTATTCAGTCTATCGTTTTTCAAACGAATTTATACGCAGTACAACAAGGCAAAAGATACAAGTCAACTGATGACCAAGAAATCCGCGCATTTATTGGTATAAATTTTCTAATGGGAATAAATAAACTCCCGAGTTACAGAGATGCCTGGAGCTCTAAACCATATTTACGGAATGAATTCATTTGTCAAATAATGAATGTAAATCGTTTTGGGTGACTTCTCAGCCATATTCATCTAAATGATGATAGCCTAACTCCAGCAAGAGAAAATGCCAACTATGATAAACTGTACAAAATTCGTCCATTCTTGGGCAAGATACAAGCAAATTTCAAAAAAAATTTTAGTCCTGGTGTCAGTTTAGCGATCGATGAATCTATGATAAAATTTAAAGGTCGTAGTTCGATCAAACAATTTCTTCCGAAAAAACCAATCAAAAGAGAATATAAATTATGGCTTCTGGCAAATAAATCGGGTTATTGCTACAGATTTGATGTGTATACTGGAAAAGTTGGCAATCAAATAACAAAAAATCTTGGTGAGTAAGTTGTGAATACTATTACTTCGGATTTAGTTGGAAGAAAACATAAAATTTATTTTGTTAATTATTTTACGAGTGTAAATTTATGAGAAAACTTAAAATTTAAACAAATCAATGCTTGTGGCGTTGTTAATAAAATGAGAAAGTATTTGCCATTCTTCAGTATAAATACGAAAAATCGAGGAGAATATGAATCATTTGTAAGTGATACGGGAATAATGGCAACACAGTGGATAGATAATAAGCCCGTCCTCCTTCTTTCAAATTTTCACAGTACAAGTCAACTTTCCATAGTATACAGAAAAAATCGTGTGGGGATTAGAAAATTATATTGATAATATGAATGCAGTAGATAAATTTGATCAATTAATGTCGAATTACAACCTTGATCGTCGGAGTAAGAAATGGTGGCACCACATATTCTTTTATTTCCTTGACGCGTGTATTGTTAATGCATATATTTTATATAAACAATTGGGTAAAACAATCACATTAAAAGTATTTAAATGTCAATGTGCCGAAGGTTTTATTAGTCAAACATTCATAGATAATAGTGCAATAACTAAGTGTACCAAATTATTATCAGTCCAAATACGGAAACACAAACCTAACGTTTCATTAGAAATAAGAAAGCGAGATTCAAATCATTTGCCAGAACGTTCGTATCATAGACGATGTGCACTTTGTAGTACAAAGAAAAAGGAGGTTTGAACACTCTGGTCTTGTACTGTGTGCAAAGTGCCCCTGTGTTTGGGAAAAAATATGTGTTTTAACAAGTACCATACATAAACCTATGTGGCACAGTGGGACTATTTGAGCCACGCCAAATAAAAACAAATTAATTAACTATTACTATTTTGTCATGTTTTTACATGATGTTATACATTTATTAATAAGAATACACCAATTTTGTTTCATTTAAAACCCGATAAAATTCCAGTGCAACATGGATCTATTTTTGATCTGAAATCCTGTGCCTCAAAGAGTTAAGTCGTTCAATTTGACCATTATCTTTAGGAATTCCTGTTGTACTTGAAACATGTTCTATATTTTCTCCCTGACAATATTGCTTGAAATCATTTGCTGTGAAAGCCGTTCCCCTATCAGAAATTATTCGACGCAGATTACAAAAAATATTCGCTTGCTTCTTCAGGAGTGACAAAACTTCATCTGTAATAGTAGATTTTGTAGCATAAAACCATGTAAATTTTGTAAAAGCATCTACCACTACAAATATATACTGATACGTTTTTATTTGTCGATGGCAGTGGTCCAAGATGATCGATATGAAATGTATCAAAAGGAATACTCCCCTTTTCAATCGGATTTAAATGACACTCCTGCTTCCCCTGCATCTTTTCGGCTAAGATGCATGCAACACAATTTCTTACCATCTTTTCAACTTGCTGCCGAAGGTTTGGAATCTAATAATCTTTCCGTACGATAGCTTTGGTCTTGACCACTAAAAAATGTCCACACTCATAAGCCCGCCTTATTTTATGTATCTGCATCCGACATGGCACTACTAGTTGAATATTACCTCCAGAGTTTCTGTACAGAAAATTTTCCCGTAAGACATAATCATTCGTCTTGTTTTGAAGTACCAAATCTCGAAGCTTCAATACAGTCTCATCTTCTTCCTATGCTTTCCACAAACGCGCTGTAAGACTTATCCATCGATTAGGAAATTCGTAGGAAGAGGATTTCTACTAAGCGCGTCAACATGTATCATGTCCTTCCCTGGACGATGCTCTATCCGGTAATCAAATTCTTCGAACGATAATGCTCATCATGCAACACATACACGAAGATCTTTCTTATTCATTGTAGGACTAATAGCTCGGCAATCAATAACAATAATGAACGAAATTCCTAATAAATGAACTCCAAATTTCTTCAACGCTTTTACTATTGCTAAAACTTCAAACTCATAGCTGCTGTATTTAGATGCAGCAGAAGATATCTTACCACTAGAAAATAATATACAGGCTGAAAAGGTTGATCTTCGTTATTTCTTTGAAATAAAGTCGCTCTGTACCCTAACGCAGAAGCATCTGTATGCAGCTCCATCTCTACTTCTACTTGAATGCTTCCATTTAAGTCGCTCTAAAACAGAATTTAGCATTCGCTTGCAGAAGGTTAGGCAAAGGACGCGCAATTACAGGGTACTCACGGATAAATTTACGAAAATACCCAATGAGTCCAAGTAAACTTTGTACTTGTTTAACATTTGTCGGCTCTGGAAATCGTCAGACTGCATCAGTTTCAGTGAGGGGCGTACACAACCATTGTTGATTACATGCCCGAGGAATTCGACAGAAGATTACCCAAAACAACATACTTCCCAACTGAATATTAAACCGGCTCCGCTCGCTACAATTAAAACCCTTTCAAGAATTTGATCCCACATTCAGTATCATTTGATGAAATAATCAAATCATTCATGTATGCTAAAACTATTTCCTCACGAATAAGATCTCTAAATATGGTATTTATAAATCTTTGAAAAACTGCTGGAGAATTACATAAACCAAAAGGGACTCGTAAGAATTCATAATGACCATCTGGTACAACAATTGCTGTATATTTTCGACTTGATTTATCCTGTCGCACGTGAAAGAAACCGTTTTTCAAGTCAAGAGTACTGAAAATGCGCGCGACTTGTAACAGATCTAATTGATCTTCAATCAGTTGTAACGGATATCTATATTTAATAATCTTCTTATTAATTTGTCGATAATCCATACATCATCTAAACGAATCATTTTTCTTCCGAACGCGAACAACCGGACTCGCATAATCAGAGGTATATAACTGAGCGACTCCAGCCGCAATCCTCTGTTCTATCTACACATTAACTATCTCTTTTTGCGACGATGACAATCGTCTCGCCGATTAATATACAGACTCTGCGCCTTTCAATATTAATTTCATTGCAATTTCAGGTTCAAAGGTTTTACTCGGCTTGTAATTACTAACAAGATATTCTATCGCCACTCGCTAATTAGGAACTAATACATGAGACACACCAACTTGATTTACATCTAACACGTCACTCGTTACATCTATTTTAAATATTCCCGGTACAATATTTTCTCTTTCAACAATTTCGCGCGTTACTTTCGGTAATGAACGAAAGTTTACTTTGCAACCTCTAATGCTAACATCGGTTACATTTAAGAAATTCGTTGCTATCAACAGCTTGTGCCGAACAATAGTATGAGAGATTACATGTATACAAATCCGATATGAGTGCCCATCTGCGGTAATTTCTGCTTGAAATTCACCAAATGTTGTATCATTCCTTGAACCTCTACCATCGAAATGTAATTCATCGTGCCGTAATTGAAGAGAACCGAACTTAATAAACTCGTCGATGTGAATTAATCTAAAATTACTTCCTGAATCCATTAATGCTTCGATCTCGTATCCGTTAAGTAAATCATTTTTGAGATACTTTCGGTACGATATACCTAATGTTGCGCAGCTCTCTTCACTGGCTTTAAATTTCTTGGGACATTTCGACGCAATATGTCCAGGTTCTTGACATATAAAACATTTTACACCGCGATCATTCGTTGGATAATTCTCGCTAATGTGATCGTGCCCACCACAAATATAACATCGTACAATATTACCGGTGAACTCCTTCATCTTACCAACATTGACCACCTCTTTTCGTTCATTTCTAACAAAACTGCCTTCGCACTTCTCAAACTTTGTTTACATTTGCACACTCGACGAACCTTGATCTCGAAGAATTACCTTTTCAAACGCTTTCGAAAGTTGATCGGTTGTTGTAAACTGTTGAATACGCGCCTGATTCCGGAGCATTTAATTGGGCATGCCGTCAATTAGATATTCAAGTATTTCATCGTCGTTGATTGGTACTCGATTTGCGAGAATGATCGTCTCGTGCAAATATTCATGAAATGGCTGCTTCATCTTCTATAATCGTACTTCAAATTTCTTCCTTATTTCAATTTTGTTTTGTGTATGATAAAACGTATCCCTTAATTCTTCCAGCAATCGGTTGAATGGAATAGTTATATATTCTCGTTTAGAATGAAACGATACAAGTGCTTTTCCCTTCAGTCGCATACCCATAAGTAATAGTGCAACATCATCTTCCAACTTATGTATCGTTTTCAACAATTTGAACTATTTCTTCCAAATTTCACTACCACCAGATTTGCCAACAAATTTAAAAAGTAAATTTGCAACTGCCGAAATATTCGTTCGCGGCTAACAGAATTGAGGTAAAATATTGCATTCATTGCCATTATTCAATGCCAAGAGATTGTCACCGCCACTAACTACATCATATTGTTCGCTTCCAAAATTACGTGTCGATCGTCGCTGCTCATTTTCCAAATTTTGCTCAACCTGTAATTAAACGAATTGTCCTTCGTATTGCATCTAACTCAAGGCGCAACATGGCTAACTCACCTTCTTCTAATTCTATTTCTTACAAAAAATCAGTTTCTGGTTGCTGTAGATTCATTGCTGGTTGCACGTTAGATGATATATCAGCAAATAACCCTTCATTATCTTCACGAACTTCTTTCTGCTTGTCATCTATCCTCGTTCCGTCTGCGTCAATATCCATCAAACGGGATGGTTGGTAGTTTATGCTCCATTATTATCGCTTTTAGCGCAGTAACTGTGATTTTACTCTAATCTTTCATGGTGAAAATTTATAGTCGACATTCGCATATAAACTCGAATTGTCTCTACATGAAAATTTAATTTTCGTCCTCGCAATATCTCTCAAAACTGCACTCGCGTCGCATAAATAATTTCTCGAACGTTCTAGACGGTCAAGTCATTTTCTCCAACGTTCAGTCTTCAAATACTCGATAATATTCCAATCTTTAAAATGTATCCGATTTAATTCCTGAATGTCTTCTTGGTAATTACCACGCCTGAACCCAAAAACTCTAGAAAACCTATTAACTAAATGCTACTACAAGATTTTTTAAATCATTATATAGTTCTTCTCAACTGTGATATAGATCGAAAGAATGCTATTGAACAACTGCTTCATCGTTCTAAAATATTCACACGAAAAACTCATTTATTCCGCACACTCGGTCTCGCTCGCAATCTAGAATATTCCACGTACATAGCATTTGAAACATGAATAATTGATTAACATTTAAATTAAGATAATTTAATTATTCTTCAATAACATTAAGCTTGTATGCTGCGACAAATCAAAGGAATGTGAACTCTACAGTTCCTTCGAACGGTATGGTGCTTCTATGAAGCACTATGGTGTCTGAGTGCTAAAGAATTGGAGTTCTAGTGCTCCATGCATTGCCATGGCACATGTTAATTCTACAGTTCCATGTATCGGGATGAGGATTCATAGTGCCCATGTGATCGCATCTTACTTCAACGTCTCAAAAAAAGTAAGATGCAATTTTCTGTCTGTAGCTTATGCTTATCTGCTTTTACCGTTCCAAAGGATATGTATTATACAGTCCCATGCAAAGAGATGGCGCCCCATAATTTCTGTGTGTCAATGCAGTGGTGTTACACTACTAGTTCTAATACTTCCATCGACGCGATGTGGCATTTCATTTCAATGTTTCATGATAAGATGTAATGTTCAAAGCAATGCTTTATGTTTCTATCTTCTACACTCCAAAAGCAAGAGAATATGAACTGTGGCGTCAGGCGTATCGTCTGCCACGCCCAGATGCCTGTCGCCGTCCTCCATGTCCCCAGATCGGCATCCGCATCTCCTGTATGCGGGCAACCCACCTACTCGCTGCCACAGAACGAGGAGGCGACGCCACGTACACCAGAGAGAGGATTCCACCCCACGTTACGAGGGCGAGGAGATCTACGACAGCTACGGACTCGAATCTCCAACGATTACGTATCCGCACACGCTATTTGCCTAACGACCATGTTAGAATTAGCACACGACACATTCGTGTATATATATACAAACCACACACACATAAAATTAAGTAAATATTTGTAATTATGTACTTGTAAATGCGGTATAGTTTAAGACGCGCTCGGCCGACACGCGTTGCTCACTGCGTAACACGGTCGACCCCACCACGTGCGGTCTCCCCCCTCATCGGTACACGCGGCACCCCACTCTGGAGCCCAGCGACTTGGGTGCCCCGCGACCCGAGGAGGTCACGGACGCGCCGATCTCGTCTCAGTCTCATTCACCGTTTCGAACAGAGCAATTGGCTCTAAGGAGTCTCGAATTCCGGCTCGAACAGAACAGTTGTCTCTCAGGTATACGAGCTCCCAGCTCAATGTATCCGACTCATTCGCATCTACCATAGTGGAGTGCTTATTTTATTCTATTTCCATTTTCTTATTATATAGTACTTAGAAACTTAGAATTAGTGTATTAGGATATCCAAGTAAGAGTATATCTTAGTTTATACCAAATTTAAAGTCTTTATTCTATTTCAAATACAATTTCCTTTAACATTTCATTCCACGGGTAAACTCGCGATTAACTATTATTCCTAACAAATCAAGTTCAACGGTCTTAAAACTGAACGGTTAGACCGAACCAACGCTTAGCCGCTCTTACTTTATTTCTGTTGTGTCAAGGTGTCTAGCGCCTAGGTACATCCAGTAAGCTAGAGAGAACTAGCGCTTAGTCGTGCCGTGATTTACTGAAGTACAAGTACATCTGAAGAGCTTCGATTCTCGGATAAAGCGTACACGACGCGCGGGGAGGAAGGAATTTATCCGACGACTTGTACGTGAATACGTGGCTGGTGCACCCGAATATTCGGACCATCGCAGAGCTCTTCCCGTTCCCGTCAAGAAAGTCTTCGCTGCCGTACATACTGCACGAGCTAATGATCGTCCGATTCCAACTTCGATACCCGTTCCAGGGTCAGGATCAGCTTACCAGGCGCCGGATCGAATCACCGATCAGCCGTTCCAGCTGTACCCCGCTGCTATCCGGGTCACTGACACTCAGCGCCTACGCTACATGGAACGAGAAGCAAACCAATGAATTAAAACCATCGAAAGGTAAGCTGCACGGTTTTGTACACGGTAAGTCGAGCCCTGTCCGACGAAGAACCCAGCACCGCGCAATTCGCGTCGATTTCGCGAACGGCTACGATTAGTGTCAACGTGACGAGCACATTTGCAACTTCAGGACGTGACAGTACACAAAACGCGTTGCATTGAGTATCACATATTATCATCAAATACAGAAATGAGATGGGACATCGCATCTAATGCAGTATTAGTATACCATTCCTTCGACACGTAGATATCTAGAAACGATATGCCTTTACAATGAAGTGCTAGATTCACATTCTTTTGAAGGGTAGAAGCAGATAAGCATAATGCGATGCATAGAGCGTTACAAGATACTTACTTACTTTGAACAGTTTAAATGCAATGCGATATCGCGAAGCATGAAGCATGAGAAATCAAATGCTTCGACACGTGCAGACCCAGAAACGCAATTACCTGGCAAAGAAGTGTAGGATTCACAATCTGCTGTTGTGTTGAAGCAGATAAAAATAACGCGTTGCATTGAATATTATATCTTATCATGAGACATAGACATGAGATGCGATATCGCGTATTATGAAGCATTAGAGCTCTATTGCTCAGAAACGTAGACATCTAGAACCGCTACCGTAGCAAGGAAGTGTGGCACTTACATTCCTTTGATGTGTTGACGAGATATACATAACGCGCTGCTTTGATATTACATCTAATCATGAGACATAGAAATGAGGTATCATATCGCGTTTTAAGAAGCAATAGATTTTTATTGCTTCGATACATAGACAACTGGAAACGCTATTTCCTAACAAGGAAGTGTGTCATTTCCATTCCTTTGAAGAGTAGACGAGATATGCGCATCGCGTTGCAGTGAATATTACATCTTATCATACGGCATTGTAATAAGATGCGACATCGCATTGTACGAAATATTCGTAACCTAATTCTTCTGAAGAGGTGTAGCAGACGAGCATATTGCATTGCGTAGAGCATTACTACTTAGTTGCTTTGAAACGTTGGAATGAAATGTGTCATCGTGATACATGAAGCGTTAGAACTCTATTTCTTCGATACTTACGAATCCTATAAATCCTACGGTTGCATGCAATGTAATGGCGTTTCATAGTGTCTGCGTGCCAGTGCATGAGATTTCTAGTGCTTCATACAACGCGAGAGCCCATTTCATTTCAACGTTTCGAGGTAAGTTATTTGTAATGTTCTATACATTGCATTATACTTACCTGCAGCTGCACTCGAAAGGAATGTGAGTTCTACAAATTCATGCAATGGGATAGCGCTTCTAAGTGTAACGTCGTGCGTAGCTTCTGCCACCCATTCCACACCCGAGCCTCCTCGCACTTCCATCATCAACCCCTGGACTCAGGCAACCTGCCGTGCTCGCATACAGCACCGGCATCGTTCGCGCGCGCACACCTGCAGGCGCTCACAGGCACCAAGTACCGCTGTGTCAGTCGAACCGATCGGTATACATGGCTCGTTCACACCAGGCATGGGTTCCAGAACCTGGGTGTCCAGGAAGTACCCATCCCCACCTCCTCGTGGTGGAACCTGGGCGTCGGTTTTGCCCGATGGCTAATAGGACTCTGCGGCTATCGAATTGAACTGGGACTCGGAGGTTTGGTGCATTATTAATTTGCCCAAGCTAGTCTGAGACACTTTCGTAGAGCAAAATTTAATAAGACTGAGGCTGGCAATCTCGATCATCAATAAATTTGACCAAACTGATCTATCCTAATGCAAAAAGTGTCAGAGTGAGCGTGTTCGCGTACACGTAGTGAGTTTGCCTCCCCGAGGTTCCCCGTGGGTACTCCGGCGGTTGGGACTCGTCCCCTCCAACGGAGTAGTTGAAGGACTCACCCGCGGGAAAGGCGCCGCTGTAAATCTGGATTTTTCCATCGCCCCTTTCAGTGACGCGGAAGAACTAGTTGATAGATGGCAAACCTATTGGCATATGCCCGTTCGGGCGAGGTGGCATATCCGATCACCGCTCTGGTGTTGGATTAACAACTAATCACACCAGGCATCGCTGTTTCAATCTCACCGGCGAGCACTACTGTCTGGCTTCCACTGTCGAGTATATCTGCCTCGTTCGCACCCAAGACGAACACCCTGTCTACCTCGCACCAGTGATTTCGTCCTGCTAAAACGCGCAGTCGCAGCACATCACCTCAATGGGGATTCTTCCAATTCAGGGAGCCAACTTTACCAGAACCTGTATTCTATTTTTAAGCCCCTTACATACATATATATATACTATATCCGGACTAATGTATTGCTGCATATAAGAATTCATATATTGAAGTTACACACGTTATAAATGCAAGACACGAACAAAACACACGTAATTGTAAGTTCATGCTATACTTACTTCATTATACTATTACATAAGTTAAACACGAAAGACGCACCGCTAGTCCCACCACGAGACGCGAGTCCCCACTCGCTGGAACACATGCTCCTCGCAACGATCCGTTAATCCCCCATTCGCTGGACCACATGCTTTCATGATTTTTCAAGTAAATGGTTCAAACTGATATAAATATTAATACATATTTTATATTTTAGTTAATTCTAAATACAGTATCTCCTTAAGATACTCCATTACATCTAAAATCCAATCTAATTTCATATCATTTCATATTGTTTTAATTAAATATTTGAAATTGGTTTATATAATTACATTTATCATATATTTTAGTTACTTAAATATAGATCATCCCCTCTAAATAAAAATAAATATCTACATATTATATAAGTCGATCATTTATTTGCATCGTCCCAGTTCGCTTTCTTTCCATCGAGGCTTGCAAATCCCTCTTCGTTATTCTTGTAATTCGTACTTTAGAAGGTATGTAGTACGTATTGATGGTCCGACGCTGAAAATATCCGAAACACTTCTGCTATACTCAACTTAGCGTATATGCAACCTCCTATCAACATTATGTCTATTTTTTATTTGTTTCGGTTCTTAAAGTATGTATAGTCTTCTTTCGGATTGGTCGCGATTAGATCGTTTCTTAGAGCCATTTTGATGATCTTTTCCTCTCTATGGTTGTTCGTCGTACTACCTCAGATTACCGATTTTTCGTTCAGGTCACCCGCGATTAGTATTCTGTTTGCTTTCTCTCCCTTTTCTATGTTAACCCCAGCTTGGTTTATATATTCTTCGGTTTCTTTTCGTTCCTGTTAGGCGAGAAGTAGCAGCTTATAACTTTTGTTCCTTCGACCATTGCATGAACGATTCCGGTCGAGGAATATGTGGTGCCATATGTGAAACATTTTCGATTAACACCGGTTATCCATATCGCAGCGTCACCGTTCTCGTCTTGCAGTCAGTATTCTTCCGT
The DNA here is from genome assembly GCF_050948175.1 of Xylocopa sonorina. Classification (NCBI taxonomy): domain Eukaryota; kingdom Metazoa; phylum Arthropoda; class Insecta; order Hymenoptera; family Apidae; genus Xylocopa; species Xylocopa sonorina. Next base: position 56,912 of record NW_027490463.1, read on the forward strand.
CTTGTATGCTTCCGATATTATTACTACGTCTGTCTTTTGAATCATTCGCATTTGCGGCATGATATTTTGCGAGATTCGGAATCTGTTCAGATAGATTTGTAGGACTTTCAGTTCCATATTCGTTTCCCGTTCTTTTCTATCAACGCCTTTCTGCGGGCGGGGCAATTAAATCTCCGGTAACGTGTCTGATGTACGGATTTCTTTTTCCTGCCTCGCTGCAGATGATACATTTCGATTTATTCGCGATGTAACCGATCATCGTATAAATCTGGGATCCGCATCTTCTACAGATTCCCTAATTATCTTTGACTTCTTCGTAATATCTGCCGATATGTCCCAATTTATGACATTTGAAGCATTTCTCTATTCTCGGTAGCACTCTGCTCTTTGTCCTTCTCCAGCTCTTTACTGTATTCCTGTTCAAATTCAACTAACGCGACTCGGTTGACTCTCCACGTTTGTTTTAACAACTTGACGTTTATATCGCTTATCCTTTCCTTCGATTATTTTCAGTGTTCGTTTTACGTAATCATTCATTTCTTCTCGGGTCACCTAACGGGTATATTTTCCTTAGTTGGAGCATTATACTCGCACTCGTATGTTGTTCTTCGAATTCTTTTTCTAGAGTTCCTTTCATCTCCTTTATTATGCTCTCTATACCTGTTTTCTTGTTAAATTCCAGGATTATATCTCCCGCTCTCGATTTTCTTGCGTCACCTTTCCGTATTTCTGTCATTTCTCCTGCTTTTCCTCATCCCGTTGTTTGTTCTCGAATGCTTACTGCTCCTTTAATCGCATCATTTTTCTCTGTACCGTTCGCCACTAGTTCCATCAAGTGTTCGATATCAGTTTTTTTTATATGCCTGATGTTTCCCATTAACGTTTTCTAATATGTCATTACCTTCGTCGTAACCTCGCTCATAATATCTATCATTGCGTCTGATGTGTGGCAGCCTATTCTTCTATTTGAAAGTAAGAACGTTATTCTTATCGTAGCTTCTCCATTATCCTGCTCTTTCTTTTTGATTCCCTTACTTCGGCTCCTGATGCTTCTCCTTCCGTGCCTGTGCGTTCCGAGGCTTTCTTTTTTTCCTTTATATACGCAATTCGTATCCTTTTCTATTTCCCTATCCTTTGGTATCATCAAGAGGGCGCTCCGAACCGCCTGCCCAACAATTAATCTTCTGCCAGGACCCGATGAGGCTGATTCCGAATCGCGAGCCAGCAGCACCTTTCAGCAGCATATGCACACCAGCCTCGCTCATGCCGGTGGTGGAGGCCAGCCCCGATACGGGCGAAGAACTCGCAGGGCCACTTGAACCGTGACCAGCATCTATCTTATACTCTAACTCATTCGTAGTCGCATCTTCCATTAAGCTTGTCGGAATCAGTGATATTGATTCGTTCAGTCTAAAGTATTATTTTCTTTTTAAGTTTCTCGATATTTTTATTTTCTCTCACGATATCGTCTATTTCGTTATACCTTGCCTTGACGGTATGGTATATAATCTGTTGTTTGATGTTTGTAGGATTTCCTCTTAATAAATGCAATGTTTCCACAAATCTTCTTTTTCTTTCTCCTTAGGTACGTTGTTGTTATTTTATGTTCTCTATCGTCCACATTTCCTCTCTGCACCATCCCGGAACCGGCGTTGTACGATTACTTTATGATCGCGCCCCGGTCTCGCTACCCCGATATCAAGTGTTCTCCCTTGCATCCGTTGATTTGTATATGTCACATATTGAAGAATATTTCCACTTATCCTTTGTATTTTTCTAATTACGTTTTAGTTAGATGTATATTGAATATGCGTCCAAATACCTGATTTCCGTACGATTTGTTTGCAGTTTTATTCTTTTCGGACTGCTTGTTTTCATTTAGCCAAAGGCGTTCCTGTATTCAATGTGGACCTGCTCCCATTAAACCAGCCGATCATTTTATTATATTACGTGAGTAAACGTTCAATCGGAGCTGATCTCTGCCACTCCGTAACTGCGGAAAGCTTACTGTATAGCCTCATCCCTGGGAATGTTGCGGAGACTGCTTCCGTCCCGAGATGGAAGTGTGGTTATGTTAGGCTTAGTTAGGTTACGCTAGGTTAGGTTAGGTTGGGATATGTTTGGGTATGTTTGCAGCTTGCTCGGTTATGTTCGGTTAGATTTAAGAAAGCGTAGGTTTGATTTGTTTATGTTTAAGAAAGGTAACGTTAGATTGTGTTAGGTTGGGCTAGATTTGAGTGCAGGCAGGTTGAGTCAGATTAGGTGTAACTGAGGTTAGCTTGGTTTAAATTGAGTTTAGACGATGTTAGATTAAGTTAAGCCAAGTAAGAGATGGTTACCGATAGTTGGCAATGCCATCTTTCGATAGTTCTTGAATTCCCTATTATTGGCAATACAAGCTGTTATTATATCATGAGTTATCGACTGCAGGCATCACCTATTGTCGGTATATCGTGAGTTACGGACTGCACCTACTATTGGTTGCACCAGCTGTATGTGAAAGCATGCTCTATCGGTTGTTGGTAACACCAGTCGTCGATAATTTCTGGATTATTAGACACAAGCAGCACCACCCGTCCCTCGATTGTGAGTAACCGACCGCCAGCAGCACCATCCATTGGTAACTTATAAGTTATTCTTAATCGGAACATCCATCCGTAGGCATGTATTGACTCGTTTCGCCATCTCTTCAATCATTGCTGAAACAGAATTGCGAACAGCTTGAGCAGTTTTCACAGAGATGACTTCACCGGTCTGACAACAACGGATGCTACATATAGGTTCTCACAAAACCATTTTCCACACAACTCAGTGCTGAGAGGGTTAATAATGCTAGCGCTATTACTTTAACCAGGCATAGAATTCATAAGTCTGAAAAATTATATCCTTGTGAATAACATCAATTCTAGAGGAACATTTCTAATGTAAGCATAAAAGTACTATATTAGTTGTAGAAATAAAATTCTCTAATATGAAACTATACTTATTTTCAGATACAAGGTATCCCTACTATATTTAAAGAAAGGCACAAATCCTCATATAATAAATATCAGCCCACCACTAAGAACAAAACTTAAACGAATATGGTTTCAAACTCGTGTCGATTATGTAATATCCAAGTTTGGAATGTTTATTTGTGTTCTTGGAAGGGCCGATGAATATGAAAATGATGATATTGCTGTGAATGCACTCTTGTCAAAGACTGCAGTAATATATATATATATATATTACTTCCCACTATAATTTTGTGATTCTGAACCAACAAACATCTCTATCGCAGCCATATGTATACCTGAAACAACGCGTGCGTAAGGCAACCTCAAATTGAGAGAATTATTTTTCTTAACAATGAAATTATATATATATATATATATATATATATATATATATATATATATATATATATATATATATATATATATATATATATATATATATATATATATATATATATATTTACAATTACAAATTTACAATGTACTGGTTTACAATTAATAAATGAATGTATAATTTATATATATATATATATATAAGGTATACATATGGCTGCGATAGAGATGTTTGTTGGTTCAGAATCACAAAATTATAGTGGGAAGCTGGAAATAATGGGTGATGCAATGTACGCTTTTATTTTGCAAAGACAGTAAATCTGTTACTAATCAGTCTTTAATCGATGAGGCAATATTAAAAAACTGAAGGAATGTCTGATTTTACCCATTATGCATATGATTCAGGTGTGAATAATTAACTGAAGGTTTACAATTAATAAATGAATGTATAATTTATATTTTAGTAAACAAATCAATATAGTTTGCAGAATAAAAATATTAGTGATAAGATAAATTGTTGCCTGATTCCTTCCTAGAGGAGAATTTGGAACATATAGATTTGGATAATTATATATGACAATTGAAAAGAACGAACAAATTACACAGATAGATCGGAGGAAAAGATCATGCAAATAATAATTGTTATCCAAACTAATTTAAACAGGGAGTTCGTTAACAAGACTGTAATCTCAAATACTATATTGTTCATTATGTTAAAAAAAAATTTATTAGACCTTTTACATTACAGCACATCATAGATCAGTCTGATTAATTGCTCGAGCAACCATAACTCGTTAGTTACTCGGAGTTAATTACCATCACTTTTGCAAAAATTTGCAATATATAAATTTCGTAAATATTAATGGTGACGAAGCTGCTACACGATTTTTGGATCTTAACAATAGTAAAAAGGTGCGGCAGGGAGAGGAAAACCTAGTCAACCACTAGGTACAACATTAAAAATGGATTCTCAAAATTTTCTCGCAATGCTCTCTCTCATAAAAAAAATATATTTTCTATGTTCAAATTAATTAAAAATGCAAAATAATTTTACTAATAACATAATATTATATATGTTTCGGAGAATTAAAACTTGCATCGCCAAGCCGTAGTGGGAAAGTTGAAAATTAGCAGTGATCTACGAAAAGCAATGAAATTAAAGAAATGAATGGTCAATTTAAAGTCGAAACTTACTTTGAAAAATTAAATATCGTTTTCTTAAAAAAATCCGACATACTAACTGATTAAGGGAAAATTATTCCTACTTATAAAAATGTTGTTACTTTTTCTAAAAGTTTAATATGATAATATAAAATATTTAAAATATTAAAAAAACTAAAGTAAAATATATTTTTATATATATACTGTACTATATTTTGTAATATACTTTGTAATGCTAAATGATAAAAATTAAATAAATTACGTTTGAAAATATTTATTTATGTAGATTGAACTTTACTCATACATTTATAATAGAATAAACATAATTATTCATATTTAATATTTTCTTTGGAAACAATGAGCAAATATATAAAGTACTTTGTTATTATAGTTCTAGCTGCTTCGCAAGTTCCGAAAAATGATAAATAGACCAACGCCAGCAAAAAGTCTAATGTCTCATAATTATTTTATAGTTGAAAGATTATTAAGCTTTATGCCTGGATGGATGCTTATATATAAGTATAACTGCCAAAATGAAGTGAGATCGCAAAGTTATATTTACACACCTATGTGCTGCAATTTTGACGTATTTACATTTCTGATAAAAGCATATAAGTGTTTATAATCTAATTATCAATTACAAATGGAATTCTACAATTTATCCATGTAATCCATGTAATTATCCAAGTCCTTTCTTTTTGTACGCATCCTCCAATACATACACAGTATCTTTAGAAGTACCACCTAATAGGTTTCATAGTTTCGATTCTAGTAAATAGAGTAAAATGGCATAAGAATTTCTGCAGAATATCAAGGGGATGTGAAACTACTACTGTACTGCATACAGCATTTTTCACTGGAATAATTTTTCTTCTAATGTGTCAACTCCAGATTTATTTAAATTGTTCTCGTTTAGAAAACTAAAACTGAATGACATATCCTTTAACACAACACGGCGGTAACCACAAAACTTAACAGATCCAAGGTTTCTTTATCTCAGACTAAGGCCTGCTTTCTTTGTTTCCAAACTTCTTTACATTACGTTACATTCTTAAGACTCTTTGTAAATTACAAAGAACAGAAACGCTACATGGATTATAAAAGTATAATAGTTTAATTCATATAATCTTGAACATTTTAAATCCGTTTACGTCGCTTTGCTTGTTGTATATGTTTATCACCAGGCGCTTATCACCTGGACCAACTACTACTACCATCATCCCTTTCTAAAACTTGGAAAATCCACCAGATCTAATGAAACCTTGCTTAGGTTGCAAATATGTTTTTATTGTATCCAGCAGAAATAAAATTACATTGACAAAAGTACCATCTAGTTCTCCACGCCTATTTGAAACAACATTAAATTACCTTGTTAAACAATAATATATTAAATGTGACTTGGACTTTTAAATTTGAATTTATAAACATCTAACAAATAAATATGTTTTTTTTTGCTATTCATATCATTATACTGTCAGTAATGTACTACGTGCTGTCATTTGATATATTAACTGCTTCATTGTATTTTACAACGAACCTTGCATACTAATCACTGTTTTTACTCTTGATACGAATGGATAGTTCTTCGTCTTATATTCTTATATCGGATTGATTATAAAAGTATATGATATTGTTTTTATGAAGTCATATATAATTATGTACATACAAATTCTCAATTAAGTAGCTATGTGATTATATTCAAATCAAAAGGGATGTATGAATCTACTTTGCAGTTCTATCAGTTTGTTTTTCTGCTCGTTACTTTCCACTTTCAGTTCCGTATACTTATCCTTTATCACCATCATATATGTTGCGTAAGATTATAATAACTTTTTTATCCTTAAATTTTGCGGATATTTTAATTAAATTTCCTCTGATTAAAAGAACGGGAATTAAAAAACAGTGACACGTACCATTTCTCAGAAACGTTGCATCGTAATTTACATCTGTCTGTTTTGGAAGACACGCACTTTACTTAACGTTTGCAATGACTTGGTTAGCGGAGTAAAGAAATATTCCATTTTTGAAATTGTCAGCTCTTGGAATTCTAAGGAAAATACATTCATTTACCGACATCGTGAACACTGTTTTTTGGCTAAATTCCAGAAAAACAAATAAATTATAAATAGTATAATAATCAACGTAATATTGAATTTATCTTCGTTCATCGTTGCCTTGCTGGACATATCCATAACAATATACAGGATTGGACAGATATAAATGATTTGCTGATATAAAGTTGCACAATACAAAGGGCCCATCCGTTGATGAAAATAGTTTTTTGGTAAGTGGAGGTATGTTGGACATTTGAAGGTCACCTTCATTTCTTAAAATGAATTGGTATGTTCATTCTTCCGTAATACGATAGAGCATTTTAAAACGAGTTCAACGATCTCTCACATAAAGCCATTGAAGGTTACAAAAAGTAAAGAAAGGCGATAATACCTACGGTTTTCATAGTAAATGAAACATACGTATTGTAAACAGTGGTGGAAGGAAATGGATAAGCACTATTCGAAGGACATTTTAATATTTTGCAGGATAAGTTAAACATGATAATATTAGTGTTGAAAAGTCGGTTTGATTACGTTTGGTTAGGCTGTTCGTTTGTCGTCCATTTTACAAGTACTGAGCTGTGGATTCCTGAGGACAGCTCACAAAACTGTTGAACTATGGAAGATTATCATTGTGAATTTGAATCAAAAGGTAATTAAATTCCATTAGATTATAAACAAATCTCAACGTTTTACTTTAAATCGAAAGAAACTGCATTCATCGCGATGTTGCGATTTTAAATCAATGTTTAATGTAAGATGTAACATTCAACGCAACGCGTTACGTTTATCTATTCTACACTTCCAACGAATGTGAACTCTACACACCCTTGCAAATGGATAGTATTTGTAGATGTCTACGTGTCGAAGCAATAGGGTTCTAATACAACATTCGACGCGATGTCGCATCTCAATTCCATGCTTCGTGATAAGATGTAATATTCAATGCAGCGCGTTATGTATATCTCATCGATACTTCAGAAGAATGTAAATGCAACAATTCCCTGCTACGAAATAGCGTATCTAGGTGTCTACGTATCCAAGTAATAGAGTTCTAACCCTTTATAAAACGCGACATCGCATCACATTTATATGTCCCATGATAAGATGTAATATTCAATGCAATGCGTTATGTATATCTCGTCTTCAGTTCAAAAGAATGTAAATGCCACACTTCCTTGCTACGGTATAGCGTTTCTGGATGTCTACGTATCGAAGAAATGGAGTTCTAATTCTTCATAAAACGCGATATCGCATCTCATTTCTATGTCTCATGATAAGGTGTAGTATCAATGCAACGCGATAAGTATATCTCGTCAACACTTCAGAAGAATGTAAAGCCCACACTTCCTTGCTACGGAATTGCGTTCCTAGATCGCGGTGACCCCTAAGTTTGATGACGTAATATCAAACGTTGAGTATCGGCGGCTTTTTATATGACTCGAAGCAAAGCAAACGCTGCTGGCACCTTCCAAATAGACGGCCGAAGGCGTGAACGGAATAAACGCCCTTAATAAGGAGAACTGAAGAACGTGTTCAAACATTGGCGGCCGCGTTCTTTAATAGCCAATACCTACACCGGATAGTAGAACGTGCCCGTTGTCCAAGTCGCATTATTCACAATCAAGTACCCGACGGTACGGGTTTAGGTTTAGCTAGTAAAGAATTGCGCCCGAGATTGACAACAAAATACAAATGTCGGAACGGGAGTTAATTTGAAAAAATTCCTACCGAGAGTTAAAGTTCGTATATTGACGATAGATTGGAAAAAAAATTCCTACCGAGAGTTAAAGTTTGTGTATTGAGGTTAGTTTGATAAAAAAAAATCGTACCGAGTGTTAATAATCGTACATTGACGATAGTTTGAAAAAAAATGTCGAGCGAGAGTTAGAAATCGTCCGCGGTACCTTGAAAAAGTTCCGAAAGGGAGTTAATATTCCCACCTAGAGGTACGGATCGACCGTGGGACTTTGAAAATTTACGCGACGAAAAAATTCAATCGCGTTCTTTGGCTATTTTCTCGTTAATTAAACCGTTGACCTGTAAATTTTTTTTGAAAAACCTTAATAAAACCTATTGATTGTACTTACCGTAGCATTGTTTAATCGAATTAATTATTTTTAACCGTTTGGAAAGGACACTTCCGGAAGTTTTTCGCCATTTGTCGATAATTTTTATTTATAAACAAATGGTTTTTTTAAATAATATTGCTTAATTGGATAGTAGTAATCGATCGTACATGTTAGATTTTCGATATTTCTTTTCTTTCGTTTTTTCGAATTTTGCAACTGCTTTTTTTCTATGTTCCGATCGATTAAATTTTGTTATATCTTGAAAATATGTTTATTCGTCAATGTTTAATAGGTCTACATAATTTCCGTGCATAAAAATTCAACGTTAATAGGACTTTAAATGTGTGTTCGCCGCGCGATTAAGTTACAACTGTCTCTCCTAAAACTTTTTTTTTTAACGTGGGGAAATCCTCGTGGATACCCCGGAGCTGGGGAACTCCAGGGGTATGCCGGATTCTTACCGGCTAAAACCCCACGGTGACCATCCTCGGCGCTGCTGAAAGGGGACCGGAAACTCTGGACGAACACATCCGCCCCCCCCCCCCCCCGCCGGGGTCGACCATGGTGACTTGGAGGACCCACTTTCCGGAGGGGAGTATGATCGACGAAACATACTCCCCCAACCAAGGAATGAGCGATGTACCCCCTTATAACGCCTATGGCTGCGCGTCGCCATTCCCGTCGGAAGAGCATCAGGCTCCTCCGGCTCGCTGACAATGCGTCGGCCCAAACGGGGGCATCCTACAGTGCCACACTCCTCACTACACCACAGTAGGGGCGGCGCACCCGCTCGTCTGCACCGCCAAGGTTGGGCATGATGCGACTCAAATGAGTCATGAGTTTGCCTAACCTGACGGCCAGACGAGCGATGTGTAGGACGAAACTCCAGGAGCCGTCCAGGTAGACACCAAGATATTTAATATCTTGGGCCACCTGGACGTCGGACGACCCGATCCTCACCAGACATGGAGCTGAAGTGCCCCTCCTGCGAGGACGGAAACAAACTATTTCCGTCTTCTGAGAGGACAACTCCAACCCCATGCCCCGAATCCGCGAGGCGATGGCCGCAACAGCGACCACCGCTCGACGGATGGTCCTCCCCAAGTCCCTGCAGGTGGCTAACACCGTTGTGTCGTCGGCGTAACATGTGAGATATACGCCAGCCGGCAGGGAGACCCGCAGAGCCGCGTCATGCCCTAGGTTCCACAGAAGTGAGCCCAAGGGGTACTTCACGGCTTATCTCATGCCTAACAAACCAACCGCGGCCACCATAAAAGATGGCCCTGTCCCGGAGGCAATCACCAACCAACATTCGCAGGTAGAGGGGCACCTCGTGACGTTCGAGGGCCCCGCGGATGGCCGCCCAGGAGGGGGAATTAATTGCATTTTGTATATCCAAGGATATTGCAAGAGCAATCCCCCCCAGACGTGGCCGAGTCTAAAAGGGACTTGACGCGCGAGATCGCGTCTATGGTCGACCGTCCCTCCCGGAAGCCGAACTGGCACTCGGGCCAGGTCGGGTCTTACACGAGACAGGTGCTGGACTAGGCGACGCTGAACGATACGCTCAAAGAGCTTACCCACCTCGTCCAGCAACACAATGGGCCTGTAGGCGGAGGGCGACTCCGCGGGCCTGTTGTCCTTCTTGAGGAGAATCATCCGTCCACACTTCCACCGAAGTGGAATCGTCCCCGTCTGGAGGCAGGCATTAAAGAGCCTGCACAGTCGGGGACCAAGGACGCTGAGTGCCATGACCCAGGCGCGGCCAGGTATGCCGTCAGGGCCGGTGGCGGTGTTACGCTCCCCCATGCGTCTGACGGCATAGGCCAGCTCCTCCCCGGACACCTCCAGCTCCTGTGACCATAAGGTATGGTCGGTGGTATGAGCGGGGGGGGGGGGGGGGGGGGTGTCCAGAACCTGGGTGTCCAGGATGTACCCATCCCCACCTCCTCGCGGTGGAACCTGGGCGCCGGGCTTGCCCGGTGGCTAACGAGGCTCTGGGGCTACCATATCCAATCGAATTAATTTAAGACTCGGAGGTTTGGTGCATCAACGATTGCCCAAAATAGTCCGAATCCTTTTCGTAGAGCAAAATTGAATAGACTGAGCAGGCAGTCTGGAGCATCTATAAATTTGGCCAAACTGATGCTTAATAATTCAATAAGGGTCAGAGTGAGCGTGTTCGCGTACACGTAGCGAGTTCACCTCCCCGAGGTTCCCCGTGGGTGCTCCGGCGGTTAGGATTCGTCCTCTCCGACGGAGTAGCTGAAGGACTCGCCCGGTGGGAAAGGCGCCCCGGCACATCTGGATTTTTCCATCGCCCGTTTCAGTGAGGTGGGAGTACCCTGGGAGGTAGAGGCTCGATTCCGTCGCGTATACCCGTCTGGGTGAGGAAGCACGCCTGATCACCGTCCTGGTGTAGGGCAGACAATAAATCCTGGTATGAGCGGGGGCCGACACCTCCCCAGAAGGGAACAGGGTGCCGACCACCCGCTCCAGGAGCGGAGGGTCCATCGTCTCCGTGAGTGGAGGCGCCCATGGACGTAATTTGTCCATGATAAGTTTATACGGGCGCCCCCACGGATCTTCACGGAGTTTCGAGAGGAGTCCGTCCCAGGCCCTTAGCGTTGGCACTCCTGATGGCCAGCTGCAGCTGTTGTATGATAATCAGCATACAGCTGTGCCGTTCTCGCCGTGTCGGTTCTGCGTCGACGCCTCGCCCGAGTGTACTGGCGGCGAGCGATCCCGCAATCAGTGCGGAGACGCTGTATTGCGTCGCTCCACCAGTACGCCGGGCGGCGGGGCGGATTGGCGCGGACACGTGGCATCGCCACGTCGCAAACAGATGACATGATGTCCGCAAAACAATCCGCCTCCCCGTTCACATCCACTGGCCCTGCCGGAACGCCCGGCCAGGCCACTGCGAGAACGGCCGCCATCAAGGCATCCTCATCCATGCCCCTCAGGACCCACCTCCTCTGGTGGTGGGCTGATGGGCGGGTCGGTGGAGGCGTGCAGACTTCTATGCGTATGTACGCGTGATCAGAGAGTCTCCACGTCGTCGACTCTCCACCCCGACACACGGCGGCCAGGGCATTGGCGAAAGATAGATCTACAATACTTTCGTCCTGGAACCGCACGCACGTGCTGGTCGAGCCCCGGTTTAACAGCCGGAGACCCAGATTAGTACGGAGCGGTGACTGTGCATGCCGCTGGGGAGCGGCGACCCCACGTTCCGAGCTGGGAAGCGATCGGCCAGGTCGGCGCATGGGACTCCCGACTGGTGGGTAGTGGTGAAAATTTCTGTAGTAGTGGGCACTTGGTGCCCTGATACAATATCCCCGGCATCCAAAACCCGGGCGGCTAGTGGAACCTCGAGCGATACGGATAAAACATCGAAAAATCGAAGGATCGAAGTTCGAAAATTGAGAATCTAAAAATAGATAGAAATTAGAGGTCGAAAGTCTAGAATAAAATTATTTAATTCTTATCCAAAGACTTTCTGGAAGGCAACATGCCGCTGGCACTTGGGGAGAACCCCAGGTATCTGCGGCCATTTTTAAGACCTGCAAAAAAAGGGACCGGTAGTGGACGGTCCCGAAGCAAATATTTTCGAAGGTAATATTCTCCAACATACAAATATTGTCCAAGTAAATATCTTGCAAGTAAATATTCTCGACGGCTAAATCGCTACTGGAAATAACACCTGCCACGCGAGGTCTCGGCTCGAAATTAGATGTCGGGAAACTACCGGCGATCTCTCGCCGACCTGCCTACTCGCTTCCCAAGGTAAACGTGCACATATGACCTGGCTCGTATTTGGCTGAGGTATCCGAAATAAAGGGATCTCGAACGAGCCAAGCGGCCGTAATACGTATCCTACAGGCGGTTAACCACGCAGTTGACCGTCGCAAGGGCCCCAATCGACCGGCCGAATATTTTTAAGTATTTTCCATAGATATTTTTCAATGTTTGACGGACGACCAGCGGATACCCAATTTCGAATACGAGACCCCGAATTCCCGTCCACGGACGGCCCACTTTCGTTAAGACTCTCGATAACTCGTCCCAAAATACCATCGGAACGAGGAATCAATCACGTGTACCCTCTGCTGCGCACACAGTAGGTACGAGGTACACAAAACACATACACTTACACACGAACACAAACATCCATGTAACGAGGCCCCTGCGAGTGCCCTGATTCAAACAGAACCGCGGCCTCCACCGGTGTCTCTTGCGAGAGTCTAAGCATGAGCTGGACCACGGCTTCCTGCGGAAGCGCAGGTGTGTGCATGCCCGGACCGCGGCTCTCCGGAGATAACGAGATTTGCGCGAGTCCAAAACCTTACAGGAACAGGACCGCGATCTCCTCTGGGGAGCCCTGGCGTGAGTCCTGTTATGTGCTAGCCTGCAACTTCCAGAGGAGGCTCGCGCAAGTGTCCAAAAATTGCCAGACCGCGGCCACCGACGAGGCTCTTGCGTGGATTCTGTCAAACAGGACCGCGGACTCGAAATAAAAATATACGAATCCCAAAAAGACTTAAGTAAAAAAACTTAAGTAAAACGTAAACATACAGGTGAATAGCTCGAAGCTAGTCATCGCAAGTGCCGCAGGTAGACCAGCGATACCCTAGTTCGATGTTGGGACTCGAAAATCGTCGGCGGACGATCTACAACACACTAAAATACTACACACGTATATCCTCGGCAGCGTTCGCTGCAGAAAAGATATACCTCACACACACAAACAGGAACATAAAACAGAAGCGGCTCTAGCGTGCGTCTCCCTTGCGTATTAACTGGAAAATCGGAAAACCGGAGACCGCGGCCCGGGCAGGGCAGCGCCGGTGCGCGCCGATGGGAATCGACGACCCCACCTTTACTCGAAGTACGAAGCGTTAACCCCCCTTTTCTCGAAAAATCATGATGGCCACATCCGGTTCTAAATATTCCGGAGGTAAAATAGCCCTCCGTTCGGATCTCCGGATGAGGGCAGAACTAGGTGAGGTCAGCGTGGCGATGAATAGGTTAAGGCGGGCGAAAAATCTTCGGTCCGTGACCTCGTCCCCTCGTGTTGGCCCCATTGTCGAGCAGCATAGCCGCCCGGTAACGCGCTCGATGATCGCCACCCTCAGGCCTCATCGCCATGCCGCGACCGGGTGTGCTGACTCAGGTCGGATTCGGAATCTCCGGCTGAGTCCAAAGTAGAAAACCGCAAAATCGAAGAAATAAACACGAATATTAGCCCAGCGATACCCCCCGCGACCGCGACCCAATTCAACCCCATCGCAACCGCGATTGCGAACGCGACCGTACCGACGTCGACGCAGACGTCCGCGTCCGTAATTCCGTCCACGGAATTAGAATCCTACAGCTGAATATGCAGAATTCAGTTACAGTATCAGGAGAGGTGCGTCAGCTCGTAGCCCAGAAGCGTTTAGACGTCTTGCTATTGCAGGAACCATACGTTAGAACGCTGGGCTCGAGCCACACCGTGAGCAGTTTAGGAATCGGAAGGAAGGTGGCGGCCGTCGGCTCATAATACCCGTGGGCGGCGGTCGCCGTTTGCAACCCTCGATTCGAAATGGTTTTCGTCTCACAGCTTAGCACCCCGCACTGTGTTTGCGCGGAGGTGCTGGCGCCTGGCTTCTCGGTATACGTCGTGTTATGCTACTTCCAGTTTAGCGACGATATCGAGGGGCACCTCAGGCACCTCGAAGTGGTGTTTCGTTCCCTGAGGGGGGAAGAGGCTTTTAGTTTCGCTAGATGCCAACGCTCGGTCGTCACTCTGGGGGCCGCAGAGCACAGACGATAGAGGAGCTCATTCGAGCGTTCGGCATGGAAGTTGTGAACGATGTTGAACAGCCGCCTACTTACTGGTCGACCAGGGGTTCGTCTTTTATCGACGTTACCCTGGCGTCGCCATCCGTGCTCCCCTTTGTTCGGGGCTGGAGGGTCACGAGTGGCTGGGTAAACAGCGATCATAACGCCATAGATATCGCGGGTTAAGAGTACCGAGAGCCGAAGCGGCGGAACGGGGCGAAGCGAGCACTCGGTTCGACACTCATCGGGCGGATTGGGAGCTCTTCTCCGAACGCCTGGCCGATCAATCTAGATCGGGGCTCGAAACCTTAAAGCTCGAATCTATGGCAGAAGTCGAAAGGATGACAGAAACGCTCACAGAAGTCATCTCCGATGCCTGTGCCGCGTCAATGCCACGGAAAAGAATTTTTAGAAAGTCCAACCCGTGGTGGACCCGCGAACTTACGAAATTAAAGAAGTCCGTGTACCGTCTACGTCGTGCCCATCAGGAGGAAAGAAACGAAACCGTTCGCCATGAAAAACTACGAAAGTATCGCACTTCTTTGCGAGAATATAGTAGGAAGGTGAAGCGGACGAAACTCGAAAGCTGGCAGCGATTTGTAACGTCGAACGGGAACTCGGGGCCCTGGAGTCTCGTATATAAACTCCAGGCGAACAAACTCCGAGTCGAGAGAGTACTCAGTACCCTCCGGCGTGGTAGCGAAACAACATATGATACCCGCGAAACCGCCAGCTTGCTCCTGAGGGCCCACATTCCAGACGACCGGGAAGGAGAAGACACACCGACGCAGCGTGAAATTAGGAAGGGTGCACGGATCGACACTCCCGACGCTGCTCCCTTCGCGGAAGCGGAAGTCGCGAGTACAGTTAGGACATTCAATAATAAAAAGGCACCAGGACCCGACCACATCGAGGTCGGCGTGCTGAAGGCCACTGTTAGAGTCATCCCCGGTGAAATTACACGACTTCTCAACGGATGCCTTCGATGGGGCGTCTTTCCCTCCTCCTGGAAAGAGGGCTCCCTTCGAGTTCTCCTGAAGGGTGAAGGGAAGGACGAGAAGGATACAAAATCCTACCGCCCGATTTGCCTCCTCCCGGTTATAGGGAAACTTTTCGAAAAGCTTCTCAAGAAGCGTTTATACCAGACGTCGTTGGCTCCCGGGGAGATCTCCGATCGGCAGTACGGGTTCATGCCCGGGAAGTCGACGGAGGACGCGGTCGTGGAGCTGCGCCGCATGGTCGATGCCTCTGAGCATCGACATGTCGTGGCGTTGCTCTTCGACATCTCTGGAGCTTTCGACAACGTCTGGTGGCCACCAGTCTTAGAATCTCTAAAGAAACGCGACTGCCCTCGGAACGTTTTCGGGGTGATGTCAAATTACTTCGACGGCCGACGGGTCAGCATCGCCATAGATTTCGAAGCAGGCGACGAGAGGATGCTCACAAGGCTCCGTACTCGGCCCTGCTTGCTGGAACCTTATGTTCGACGATCTCCTGCGGTCACTCGAGACCACAGTTGAGAATAGGTTTGTCGCCTACGCGGACGATCTCATCGTTCTCGTGGGCGAAAATAGTAGACGAGAAATTGAGAATCAAGGCCAACAAGTCGTTGACCAGATTCTCCAATGGTGTAGCTCGGCTAAACTCGAAATCTCGGCCACAAAGACTGAGGCAATCGTACTCAAGAGTGGCTGGATCGAGAGGCCAATATTAGGTCGAAGAGGAGGTGCCCGACCCGTTCGAAAACGCAAGGCCGTTCGGTCTTCCAAGACCGACCTTGCCGGTAGACCGCCGACCATTCGAATAGGCGATAAAAATATAAAATTTAAACCCGCGGTACGATATCTTGACGTATACTTAGATGCAGGAATGGGCGTAAGAACCCACTGCAAATACCTAAGCGACAAGGTCGGGTCGCAATTCGCGAAAATGAGTAGGCTGGCGAGGTGTTCGTGGGGGCTCCGCTTCGGTTCGCTCCGGCATTTACAAGGAAGTGTTCATCCCCATGGTGCCATATGCTTCCGCGGGATGGGCCGACCTGTATACGGAGAGGGAGTTGAGGGTGCTAAGGTCCGCGCAGCGTCGCGCTCTGATCGCGGTTACCGGCGCGTATCGCCGGATATCGTGGGAGGGTGCGTGCGTGGTGGCCGGCGTGGCCCCCATCGACATCGTCGTCCAGCAGCATAGGGCCCTCTACAATCTTCGTAGAGGGAAAAACGCCAAGATCGGGGACACCGTCATTCAAAGCGGACTGGATGACGGTGTCAAAAGGGTAATGGAATAGGCGACGAACATGTGGCAAACTTCGTGCACGAATTCCCACAAGGGCCGCACAACGTTCGTCTTCTTTAAAGACGTCTGGGAGAGGTTGGCCGCAATCCGACCACGAAACGGCGGCAAATCCTCGCCCTTGCGCGATGAGCCGGATGCGTGTCGGCGTCGCCTGGACGATCGCGACCTTTCCTTCCGTATCGCTTATCCACGATGGCTTGTCGTGGATAAAATACTGCTCGGATGCCACCACTAACTCGACCACGCCGCTTTGTAGGCTCTCGATCATTAAATCTTGAGCTTTTGCGGCGTGATTCAAGTTAATTTGGAGAATTTGCGTAGTTTTGATTTTTACACAATCTCAATGGCCTCCTCGTGGCTCTTCTCCATTGCCGCGGAAGCCTCGCGCGTGGCCTCTTCCTTCCTTTTAGTTTCCGCGGGTTTGTCTGTCACGGATTTCTTTACTTTCTTCTTCGTCGTGGATTTCTTTTTCTCGACGACGGGTCTTGCAGGGAGAACTCTCAATTTCTCCGTCTTCTTAGTGGGCGGTGCTGGTTGGCACGCCTTTCCTCCCACTTTGTGGTCGGCCTGGCATCCCGCCGCCTTGCATACGGGGCAATTGGCGGTCTTCGCCTTGCACTCCGCGTAGCGGTGTCCCGTTTCTCCGCACCTGTAACAGGCCTCGCGCCTGTCTTCGGCTTTCGTACATTTAGCAAGTACGTGCGGGTTCCAGAACCTGGGTGTCCAGGAAGTACCCATCCCCATCTCCTCATGGTGGAACCTGGGCGCCGGGCTTGCGCGGTGGCTAACGGGGCTCTGGGGCTATCGAATTATACCCGGACTCGGAGGTTTGGTGCATTATCGACTGCCCAAAATAGTCCGAATCCATTCGTACAGTAAAATTGAATAGACTGGGCAGGCAGTCTGGTGCATCTATAAATTTGGCCAAACTGATGCACAATAATTCAAAAAGGGTCAGAGTGAGCGTGTTCGCGTACTCGTAGCGAGTTCGCCTCCCCGAGGTTCCCCGTGGGTACTCCGGCGGTTAGGATTCGTCCTCTCCGACGGAGTAGCTGAAGGAATCGCCCGCTGGAAAAGGCGCCGCGGCACATCTGGATTTTTCCATCGCTCCTTTCAGTGACATGGCGTAACTGGTTGATAGAGGGCTGTTCTACTGTGCATATACCCGTATGGGTGAAGTGGCAAATCGGACCCCGTCCTGGGGCGAGATTAACAATTGGTTAACAAGTACGTGCCCTACCTCCCAGCATTTAAAACAAATTAATTGGCGTTTTTCCAACGCCTCCACATTCACCGACGTCCAGCCAATCTTGAGCTTTCCGTGCGTTATTTTCTTTGCCGCGGCAATGGGACATTCCATTATAAGGTGTCCCAGACCTGTGTAGCCGATTTTCTTCGTCCCGGCGCGGATGTCTTCTTTTTGGCAGCCTCCTGCAGCGGCAATCGCCTCCACGACTTCGTTTGTCGTCAGCGAGTCTTCGATGCGATACACTCGCATGCCGACTCGCTTCAGCGGTCGTGTGATTTTCACCTCCTCGGGGGTGAAAATCGAGCGTAATTTGGCGGCCAGCGCGTCCGTTTTTCCGTCTCGGCCCTCTTCCGTCACTTCCAGAATGAGGGCTCCTGTGAGGGCTTTCCTCGCCCTTACTTCGTCGATTCCGATGTCCTTCAGGCTAATCAGCCTTTTGGCCGTCGCCATAACGTCCGCGTATGTGCCGGCGCTCCCTTGCGGAAGGGCAAGCATCACGGCGGCCGTCGAAGGATTCTTCGGCATTTTTACTTCCTTCTTTTGATGTTTGTCTTCCTGTGCTTTTTGCGTATTTTTGGCGCCTTGTACAGGCGCCTCCACTTTCTTCGGCGCGTCTTTCTTCGTATTATCGGCCTTTTTGGCCTTTCTGCCGAGGACCTGAGTCCACGGCGTTTCTTTAACGGTTTTATCCGCAATATTGATACTAGTTACGGATTTTCCAGCGCTTTGGACCGTCTCCCTGGCGACCTGGTCTTCTTGAATCTTCTCCATCCTCTTCTGGATGGAGGAAGTTTCTTGGCGCGCGGTTTGTTTTCTTGCCGCCGCTTCGTCGCTCTTGTTTGCTGGCGCGGGCGTTTTCTTCGACTTTTCCGCTGTTTTTACAGCTTTCTTCTCCCGTGCGGCCCCTTGAGATGCGGAGCATTCCCCGTAGGAGATGTACGTCGACTCCCTTGGCGGGAGAGTCGTCTCTTTGGGCGCGAATTGGGCTTCCGCATAGCGCCCAGAAATCGTTCAGCCAGTCGCTCACCAGCTCACCGATTTTCTCCATAAGGACGCTCAAGTCTGCGTCCTTTCGCGGTGACTTCCTTGCTGCGATCGGCGAGGAGGATCTTCTCGCCAATCGTTCTTCCAACGCGGTGGGGCGCTCTCTCAGCCGCGTATTCTCCTCCTCTATTTCCTGGAGACGAATCCGATATACATTCGACTCCGTGTCATCGCTTTGTGATGGGGGCTTTGCACGCTGCACCACTTTAGTCGTCGCTGCGTGTAGTATACGCGCGGCGATCCGCATTTGCCGCTTGATCGTCCCGTTCAATTGGGACGATTTCGCGGCCGCCGTCTCCACCTGGTTCGCGGCTTTTAACGCGCCAGGCGTTAAATCCGGGGTGGGCATTCTACTCGCCTCTTCATCGCATTCCTCCTGCGGAGGAATAGGGTTTGTCGATCTTCCAGAGGGCGGCGGGACGCACTCGCCATAGAGAAGCTCTCTCTCCAGAGCTATCTCTGCCTCTTTCTCGATTTCAAGCCTAACGGCTCTTTTGGCCTCGGCTAGGCCGATGTACTCCCCCGTTGTGGAGGGTCGCCCCCTCTTCTCCGATGATCGGGATGACGTTCCTGACGAGACTGTCAGGATGGACGTCACCGACGTATCGGTCTCCTCTCCCGAATCCTGGGAGATGCGTCGCTTCGTCTTTGCACGTCGTGGGAGAGGTGTCCTCTCCTGCTTCATCTCCTGGTAGTCCCGGGGGTGGATCCATCCATCTGCATCTACAACAGGGCCACTGGGGCCTGCCCTCTCCCCCCCCCCCCACTCGCCGCGGTCGCGTAACTGAGCGAGGCCATGCTTGGCGCGCCAAGCAAGGCGTCGCGCGTTTTGAATTACGCGAGAACGGTCGCGCACATGGATATTTCTCCCGAGAGAAAATCAATCCGCGCACTATCGATCGCTCCCGTGTGGAAAAACCGCACTTTCCACCGGATAGTTCGCACTTCGTGTATTATCGCTCGCGCACACACAAGCACGTATCGTCTTTGTTTAGCGTACGGCCGGCCGTATAAATCCGACTCTCTCTCACTCTCGGACCGACCGGCTCACTCTCTCTGTCTCTCACACACACACACGCACACGCTGCACACGGTTAGAATTTCTAGAAAGTTCTAGAACTTACCGTTGCCGCGTGGTTCCCTTCGCTGAACTCGGGGTGGCGCCACATCCGTCCGCGTTCAACGAGCGTTTTCTTCCTTTTTTGTTATTTCTTCCCCGCGTGAGGTTGAAACAACGTTTAAATAAACATTATTAAATGTTTTTCGACACTGTGTGTGCTAAAATTCGCTTGAAAGGGGCGAAGGAAGCCTCTCTAACCACGAAGCGTGGTGACGTGGCGTACGTGCCACGCCCGCGATCCAAGATGGCGGCGGTGACGCCCTGGCTTCCTTCGGCACTTTTTTGCTGATTTTAGCACTTTTTCCACACTTTTAACACACACACGCGTGATATGTTATCCTCTTTGTGTCCTGGGAAGCGGCAAAGCTCACTTTCCGACACTAATTTGCGGCGAAAACTTCACTTTCGCGAGGTTACCGCCGCGCCACGTCACAGAGGAGACGCTTACGCGTATTTCCCCTATTTTCACCTTAATTTTCGTTACTAGCTCCTAGATTTTACTCTAGGAGCTTGCACGAAACACACGCGAGAGGTTGAAACAAAATTTCAACCTCTATCACCAATAAGTCGCGTTTTCGCTGTCACGGTTCACGGAGCGCACCGACGCATGTCCGTTCGCTATGGCGGCTCGAACGAGACTCCAACCCAACCTAACCTTTTTTTTCTTTTTTTTTAACGTGGGGAAATCCTCATGGATCCCCCGGAGCTGGGGAACTCCGGGGGTATGCCGGACTCTTACCGGCTAAAACCCCACGGTGACCTTCCTTGGCGCTGCTGGGAGGGGACCGGGAACTCTGGACGAACACGTCCGGTCCCCTCCCGCGCCGGGGTTCTCCATGGTGACTGGGAGAACCCCCTTCCCAGAGGGGAGTGTAGTCGACGATACACACTCCCCCGTCCGAGGTAATGAGCGATGGCTGGGTCACTCAGCCACCGCTCCCGCCCCGGGGGAAGCGTGCAATGGCCGACACATTTCCCCAAATGTGCCGACCGCGCCCCCCGGACGACGCCCGTGCAAAGACGTGGGGCACGACCAAATGGTCCACCCCGCACGGGCGTCGTCGACGCCTCGGGCCAGGCTTGGCCCGGTGTGACTGGGTGCCCCGGGTGCGTCAAACCCGATACCACGACCCGACAAATGCCGAGTCGTGGCCCCTGAGGCGTAACGGCCACCATCGTGGCCCGCAGGCGCGGCGAAGGTGGCGAAGTCCCTCCCCCCGAAGGGTTCCTAGAAGTGACTTACACCCGAAGGTGGAAGCCGCCCCCCCCCCCCCCCCCCGATTAGGAACGGGGCAAACGTCTACGACGCCCTACCCGTAGGCGACGTCGAGCTGGCATGGATTGTTCCCGAACCCACTCGGCGGCCTCCTTCGCGACTATGACCTCCTCGCAAAAGGAGATCATGGCCTAGCAGACGCTCCCGTGACCAAGCATCCCCGAAAGGATACTCGGCAACGAGAGGTCCGGACACACCTCCGCCGCTAACTCCCGACGCGGCACCTGCCAGGCTGGACACTCCTGGAGAGTGTGCCGCGCCGAGACCTCCGCGGCGCCACAATGGTGCTACGCGTTCCAATGTTTCTTAAAACGCGATATAGCATCTCATTTCTGTTTCACGATAAGATATAGTATTCATTGCGAAGTGTTATATACACCTCGTCTGCACTACAATTGAATGTAAATGTCACACTTCCTTGCTAGGAGGTAGCGTTTCCAGATGCCTACGCATCGAAGCAATAGACTTCTAATGCTCCTTAAAGCGCGATATAGCATCACATTCCTATGTTTCATGATAAGATATAGTATTCATTGCGAAGTGTTATGTATACCTCGTCTACCCTTCAAAAGAATGTAAATGTCACACTTCCTTCCTAGGAAATAGCGTTTCCAGATGACTACGTATGGAAGCAATAGGCTTCTTATGCTCCTTAAAACGCGATATCGCATCTCATTTATATGTTTCATGATGAAATGTAATTTTAATTTCGAATAGTTATGTATGCCTCGACCACACTTCAAAAGAATGTAAATGCGACACTTCCTTGCCTGCAAATAGCGTTTCCAGATCTCTACGTATCGAAGCAATAGAGTTCTAATGCTTTTTAAAACGCGATATCGCATATCATTTTTTTGATTCATGATAAGATATAATATTCATTGCGAAGTGTTATGTATACCTCGTCTACACTTCAAAATAATGTAAATGCCACACTTCCTTGCTAGGAAATAGCGTTTGTAGATGTCTACGTATCGAAGCAATAGAGTTCTTAAGATTCTTAAAACGCGATATTGTGTCTCATTTCTATGTTTCGTGACAATATATAATATTCACTGCGAAGTGTTATATATACATCGTCTACACTTCAAATGAATGTAAATGCGTCTCTTTCTTGTTAGGAAAAAGCATTTCCAGATGTCTAAGTATTGAAGCAATAGAGATCTAATGTCTCTTATAGCGCGACATCGCATCACATTTCTATGTTTCATGGTAAGATATAATATTCATTGCGAAGTGTCATGTATGCCTCGCCTACACTTCAAAAGAATGTACATGCCACACTTTCTTGCTAGGAAATAGCGTTCCAGATCTCTACGTATCGCAGCAATAGAGTTCAAATGCTTCTTCAAACGCGATATCGCAACTCATTTATATGTTTCATGATAAGATATAATATCCTTTGCGAAGTGCTATGTAAGCCTGGTTTACACTACAAAAACAAGTAAGTGCCACACATCCTTGCCAGGAAATGCGTTTCCAGTTGTCTACGAATGGAAGCAATAGAGTTCCAATGCTTCTTAAAACGCGATATCGCATCTCATTTCTGTTTCATTATAAGATATTATATTCATTGTGAAGAGTTATGTATGCCTCGCCTACACATCAAAAGAATGTAAGTGCCGCACTTCCTTGCAAGGAAACGCGTTTCCTGACGTCGACGTAACGAAGCAATAGAGTTCTAATGCTTGTTAGAACGCGATATCGCATCTCATTTCTGTTTCATTATAAGATATAATATTCATTGCGAAAAGTTATGTATACCTCGCCTACACATCAAAAGAATGTAAGTGCCACACTTCCTTGCACGGAAACGCGTTTCCTGACGTCTACGTATCGAAGCAATTGTGTTCTAATGCTTCTTAAAACACGACATCGGATCCCATTTCTATGTTTCGTGACAAGATATAATATGCATTGCGAAGTGTTATGTATACCTCGTCTACACTTCAAAAGAATGTAAATGCACCACATCCTTCCTAGGAAATGCGATTTCAGATGTCTACGTGTCGAAGCAATAGAGTTCAAATGCTTCTTAAAACGCTATATCGCATCTCATTTCTATGTTTCATGATAAGATGTGATATCAATGCAACGCGTTCTGTATAGCTTGTCAACACTTCAAAAGAATGGAAATGCAACTCTTCCTTGCTACGGAATAGCGTTTCCGGATGTCTACGTATCGATGCAATGGAGTCCTAATCCTTTATAAAACGCGATAACAAATCACAATTCTATGTTTCATGATAAGATATAATATTCAATGCAACGCGTTATGTATATTCTCGTCAGCACTTCAGAGGAATTCAAATCCCACAATTGCTTGCTACGGAATAGCGTTTCCAGATGTCTACGTATCGAAGCAATAGAGTTCTTATTCTTCATAAATCGCGACATCGCATCTCGTTTCTATGTCTCATGTCGAAGATGCGGGTCCCCGATTTATACGATGTTCGGTTGCATCGCAAATAAATCGAAATGTATCATCTGTAGCGAGGCAGGAAGGTGGAATCCGTATGTCACACAGGTTGCCGGAGCTTTAATTGTCCGGCCTATAGGGAGGTGTTAGTAGAAAAGATCGAGAAGCGAATATGGAGTTGAAAGTCCTGCAAATCGATCTGAACAGATGACGAATCGCGCAAGATAGCATGGAGCAAATGCGAATGATCAAGAGACTGACCTGGTAATAATATCAGAAGCACACAAGATGGAAGATTACTGACTGTAGGCGCGAACGGTGACGCTGCGATATGTATAACAGGCGTTAATCGAAAATGATTCACATATGGCACCATATACTCCTCGACCGGAATCGTTCATGCAATGATCGAAGGAACAAAAGCTATAAGCTGCTACTTCTCGCCGAACAGGAACGGGAAGAAATCGAAGAATATATAAACCAAATTGAGGTCAGCATAGAAAAGGTAGAGAAAGCAAACAGAATAATAATCGCAGGTGACCTGAACGGAAGATCGGTAATTTGGGGTAGTAAGAAGAACAACCATAGAGAGGAAGAGATCATCAAAATGGCTGTAAGAAACGACCTAATCGCGACAAATCCGAAGGAAGACTATACATACTTTGAGAACTGAACCAAATCAAAAGTAGACATAATGTTGATAGGAGGTTGTATATCTGCTAATTGCGTAAAGCAGAATTGGTTGAGATATTTTCAGCGTCGGACTGTCAATGCGTACTACATACATTTCATAGTACGAATTACAAGAATAACGAAGAGGGATTTGCAAGCCTCGATGGAAACAGAGCGAACTGGGGCAAGCAAATAAATAATCGACTTATACAATATATAGATATTTATTTTTATCTAGAAGGGATGATCTATTTTTACGTAATTAAAATATATGATAAGTGTAATTACATAAACCAATTTCAAATATTTAATTAAAACATCATGAAATGATATAAAATTTGATAGGATTTCAAATGTAATGGAGTATCTTAAGGAGTTATCGTATTTAGAAACAACTAAAATATAAAATATGTATTAATATTTATACTAATTTGAAATATTTACTTGAAAAATCATCAAAGCATGTGGTCCAGCTAGTGGGGGATTAACGGATCGTTGCGAGGAGCATGCGGCTTAATGTGTGTAACTTGGATTTATGAATTCTCATATGCAGCAATACATTAGTCCGGATATAGTATTTATATGTATGTAAGAGGCTTATAAGTAGAATACAGGTTCTGGTAAAGTCGGATCCCTGAATTGAAGGAGTTCCCATTGAGGTGATGGGCTGCGACTGCGCCTTTCAGCAGGACGAAATCACCGGTGCGAGGTAGACGAGGGTGTACATCTTTGATGCGAGCGAGGCAGATATACTCGTTAGTTCGACTGAGACAGTAGTGCTCGTCGATGAGAGTGAAACAGCGATGCCTGGTGTGAACGAACCACGTATACTGGTCGGTTCGAGTGACACAGCGGTACTTGGAATGTGTGAGCGCGTGTAAGTTGGGTCGCGTGAACGCTGCCGGTTGCCGATTCTGCAGACAAGTGTGGCAGGTTGCCTGAGTTCAAGGGTTGATGCTGGGAGTGCGAAAGGCTCATGTGTGGAATGGGTGGCAGGCGCTACGCACGACTTTACACTTAGAAGACTATCCCGTTGCATGAATTTGTAGAACTCATATTGTTTTCCAGAGCAGAAGCAGATAAGCATAATGCAATGCATAGAACATTACAAATAAGTTTCCTTAAATCGTTGAAGAGAGATGGGCTGTAGCACTGCATGAAGTATTAGAACTTTCATGCATTGGCACGCAGACACTACGAAACGCCATCACATTGCATGCAATTGTATGATTCATAGGATTCATAAGTATCGATGCAATAGAGTTCTAATGCTCCATGTATCGCGATGATACATTTTATTCCAAAGTTTCAAAGCAAGTAAGTAGTAATGCCCTATGCAATGCATTATACTCGTCTGCTGCTCCTCCTCAGAGGAATTATATTACGAATATTTCATGTAAAGCGATCGCGTTTCACAGTGTCTGCATGCCAAAGCAGTAGACTTCTACTGCTCCATGCAATGCGATACCGCACCTCATTTCAACGTTTCGAAGTAAATAAACTCTAATATTCTATACACAGCATTATGCTTATATGCTTTTTCATTTCAGAAGATTGATAATTCTACAGTTTGATGCAACGGGGGGGGGGGGGGGGGGGGGGGGGCAGTTCACACTATCTGCGTATCAAAGCAGTTGAGCTGTAGTGGTCCATGCAATGCAATGGCACCTCTCATTTCTGCCTTTCAATGTAAGTAAGTTATAATCTTCTATGCATAACAGTATTGTTGAGTGCTTCTACATTTCAAGAGAATGTGAATTCTATAGTTCCATGCCAGATGGAGATTTATGATTTTTGCATAACGTAATTACGAAAACGCAGTTCTGCTGCTCCATGCAATGCGGTGTCGCATCTCATTTCAACGTTTCAATTTAAATAAGCTGTCATCTTCTATGCACATCATTATGTGTATCTGCTTCAGCTCTTCACGCGAATATAAAATATACTGTTCCATATAATTCAATGGCGTTTTAAGGTGGCTGCGTGTCAAAGCACGTTAAAGCACGTCAAAGCATTGTCAAAGCAATACAGATCTAATGCTCAATGCAATGCGATGGCATTTCATTTCAATGTATCAAAGTAAGTAAGCTGTAATCTTCTATACATAACATTATGCTTATCTGCGTCCACACTTCGAAAGTATGTGAATTCTACAGATCCATGCATCGGGATGTTAATGCGCATGAAATAAAGAGACTTCCACTGATCCATATAATGTGATGGTACATATCGTTTCAACGTTTAAAGAGAATTATGATGTTCTTCTTCTACACTTCAGTATTCGACAATTTATATTCTATCATGTTGCCATTCAATTCAATATATAATCTAAATGCAATAAACAGTGCGCACTTTAAAAGAAATGAGACTGTCTTCTTTGTTCGCTTCACTGTTTTTCTCACGATGGAATAATATGATAAATAATTATCTGCCAAATCTGCACCCATCATATATTTATTATATTCTATAACGGAATAAGGTTTTGCAAGTTCTTGTTTAGTTTTCCTGTGTATTTTATTTGTTTTCATTAATTCTCCCGAATGTATCGTGGAAACCATGTGTACGACATTCTGTTTCGTCTTCCACGCCGATACTAAAACTACAGCCATTCTTTTGCATGTATAATCTCCAGTTTTCAATCCGAAATGCAGTAAAGACTCAGGAACACCCCTATTTAATTCTACTTATACTTGAATAATTCTTACTTTGATCGTTTCTAAACTATCGCATAAGTTTTATGTTTTGGGCATAAAAAATGAAGATCGACATAACCATGGCCAGTACATACAAATCGATGTACAAGATACTCAAACCAGCAAAAAATTGCACATCATGATAGGATCAGCGCACAAGCGTCAGACACAGAAACCAGCGTTTTCGCGAGGCCGGCGCTCAAGTGACATACTCAAAAACCCGCGTTATCGTGGGAACGGCTGTCAATGTCTTAGCAGCTTCAGGTCTTCAAACGAATATGAATTGTACAGTTCCATGCAATGGAATGGAGCTTCATGGTGTCTGTGTGTCAAAACAGAAGAGTGCTAATGCTCTATGCAATGCGATGGCGCATAGCATTTCATCGTTTCGAGGTAAGTAAGCGGTATACTTCGATGCATAGCATAATGCTTACCTGCTTCTACATTTTAAGAGAAAGTAAATAAAGCACCATTCATTGCAATGGCCCACCTGATTTCAATAATTCGAAATAAATAAGCTGTAATCTTCTATGGATAGCATTATGCTTATTTGCTTCTGCACTTCAAGAGAATGAGGATTCTACAGTTCCATGCAACGGGATGCCGCTTCATAGTGTCAGCTTGTCAAAGCAGTAGAGTTTTAATGCTCCATGCAAAGCGATAGCGCATTTCATGTCAAGTTCTCAAAGTATGTAAGCAGTAATCTTCTATGCATAATGTAGAAAACTCATTAATTAAAGACAGCTACAAGATTTTGTAAATCATTAAATAGTTTCTTTCAACTGAGATATTACTCCAAGGACTGCTAATGAACAACTGCTTCATCGTTTTAAAACACACAGGAAATCTCATTTATACCGCACATTCGCTCTCGCTCGCATTCTAGAATATTCCACGCACCTAACATTTGAAACTTGAATTATTGATTAGCTTTTAAATTAAGATAATTTCTTTATCCTTCACTCAGCCGTCCTGCATGAACATTCGGCCCGAATGTCTTCATTCATATCGTCTTCGATTTCAGATAAATATCATAGATTCCTTCGATCCATAATTTCATAGTATTTGCTGACATAGATGTTTGTAGCGTTCCTTCTCCTTCCCCTACCTTTCAAACTACAAATCGTTGATTGCGTAAAACTCGTGCAACTTCATACGGTTCAAAATATTTATGAGGTATATTTAGACCAGGACTCTGTTGCATACGTTTAATTGCTACTAAATGTCCTTCACGATAAATTCTAGCTTCTTGTCTACTCTTGTCAAAAGTTCGCCTAATCTCTTGTTGGATCCTGGATATATTTTTACTTGCTTGAGTCGTAGTTCATCTCGTTTATCTTGAAAACGTGCGATCCATTCCATTGCAAGTATGTCTCGGATGTCAAGATGTTCTACAAGGCGTGAATGTGTCCCAGAGAGAAGATGAAATGGTGACGCACCAATACGTCGATGTACTGTTGATTTCAAACATTGTTGATCTACTTCTAAACACTTTCATCAATCACAGGGCTTAGGTGCAGCTAATTTTGCTGACAACAGTATGAATGTTCTATTACGACGTTCAACTTGACCATTAGCTCTAGAATTTCCTGTTGTAGTTGAAACATGTTCTATATTTTCTTCTTGAGAATATTGCTTGAAATCATTTGCTGTGAAAGCCGTTCCCCTATCAGAAATAATTCGACGCGGATTACAGAAAACAGTCGCTTGCTTCTTCAGGCGTGACAAAACTTCAGCTGTAGTAGTAGATTTTGCGACATAAAGCCATGTAAATTTTGTAAAAGCATTTACCATTATAAATATGTACTGATACGTCTTTTTGTTGATGGCAGCGATCCCAGATGATCGATATGAAATATATCAAAAGGAATATTCCCCTGTCCAGTTGGATTGAAATGACACTCCTGTTTCCCCTGCATCTTTTCGGCTAAGATGCATGCAACGCAATTTCTTACCACCTTTTCAACTTATTACCGAAGATTTGGAATCCAATAATCTTTACGTACGATAGCTTCAGGCTTGACCACAGAAAAATGTCCACACTCTTGAGCTTGCCTTATTTCATGTAACTGCATCCGACATGGTACTACTAGTTGAATATCACCTCCAGACTTTCTGTACAGAAAATTTCCCCGTAGAACATAATCATTCGTCTTGTTTTGAAGTATTAAATCTCGAAGTTTCATTACAGTCTCATCTTCTTCCTGTGCTTTCCACAAATGTGTTGTAAGACTTGCATCAGATTCATCGATTAGGAAATTCGTAGGTGGGGGATTTCAACTAAGTGCATCAACATGTATCATGTTCTTCCTTGGACGATGCTCTATCCGGTAATCAAATTCTTCTGACGACAATGCCCATCGCGTAACTCACAAACAAACATCTTTCTTATTCATTGTAAGAGTAAAAGCTCGGCAATCAATAGCAATAACAAACGAAATTCCTAATAAATGAATTTCTAATTTCTTTAACGCGTTTACTATTGCTAAAACCTCAAACTCATAGCTACTGTATTTAGATTCAGCAGAAGTTGCCTTATCTCTAGAAAATAATATACAGGGTTAAAAGGTTGATCTTCGTTATTTCTTTGAAGTAAAATCGCTCCGTACCCTAACGCAGAAGCATCTGTATGCAACTCCATCTCTACTTCTACTTAATATAAATTCAACATTGATTTCTCACTCAATAAAAGTTTATGTCGTATGAATGCTTCCTTTTCAGTAGCTCCAAAACAGAATTTAGTATTCGCTTGCAGTAGGTTAGACAAATATTGCGCAATTACAGGGTATTCACGAATAAATTTACGAAAACACCCGATAAGTCCAAGTAAACTTTGTACTTGTTTAACATTTGTCGGCTCTGGAAATCTTCGGACTGCATCAGTTTTAGTGAGGGGCGAACACAACCATTGTAGATTACATGCCCGAGGAATCCGACAGAAGTTTGCACAAAACAACATTCTTCCCAACTGAATATTAAACCGGCTTCGCTCGCTACAATTAAAACCCTTTTAAGATTTTTTATCCCACGTTCAATATCATTTGATGAAATAATCAGACCATCCATGTATGCTAAATCTGTTCTTTCGCGGATAAGATCTCTAAATATGGTATTTATAAATCTTTGAAAAACTGCTGGAGAATTACATAGATCAAAAAGAACTCGTAAGAATTCATAATGACCATCTGGTACAATAAATGCTGTATACTTTCTATCTAATCTAATTGATCTTTAATCAATTGTAACGGATATCTATATTTAATAATCTTCTTATTAATTTGTCGATAATCCACACATAATCTAATCGAATCATTTTTCTTCCGAACGCGAATAACCGGACTCGCATAATCAGAAGTAGATAACTAAGCGGCTCCAGCCATAATCCAGTATTCTATCTGCACATTAACAATCTCTTTTTGCGACGCTGACAATCGTTTCGTCGATTGATATATAGACTCTTCGCCTTTCAATATTAATTTCATTGCAATTTCAGGTTCAAAGGTTTCACTCGGTTTGTAATTACTAACACGATATTCTATTGCCACTCGCTAATCTACTTCTAACACGTCACTCGTTACATCTATTTTAAATATTTCCGGTACAATATTTTCTTTTTCAACAATTTTGCGTGTTACTTTTGGTAATGGACGAAAGTTTACTTTACCACCTCTAATGCTAACATCGGTTACATTTAAGAAATTCATTCCTATCAACAGCTTGTGCCCAACAATGGTGTCGGAGATTACTTGTCTACAAGTCGGATATGAGTGCCCATCTATGGTAATTTCTACTTGAAATTCACCAAATGTCGTATCATTTTTTGAATCTATACCATCGAAATGCAATTGCGTCGTAATTGCAGAAAACCAAGCTTAATATACTCGTCTGAGCGAATTAAACTAGAATCACTTCCTGAATCTATTAATGCTTCGATCTCGTATCTATTAAGTAATACATTTTTGAGATACTTTCGGTACTATACTCTTAATGTCGCGCAGCTCTCTTCACTCGCTTTAGATTTTTTGGGACATTTCGACGCAATATGTCCACGTTCTTGACAAATAAAACAGTTTACACCGCGATGTTTCGTTGGACAATTCATGCTAATATGATCATGCCCACCACAATTATAACATCGTACAATATTACAGGTGAACTCTTTTATCTTACCCACATTTACCACCTCTTTTCGTTCATTTCTATCGAAATTGTCTTCACACTTTTCAAACTTTGTTGACATTTGTACACTCGACAAACCTTGATCTCGAAGAATTACCTTTTCAAACGCTTTCGAAAGTTGATTGGTTGTTGTAAACTGTTGAATACGCGCCTGGTTCCGGAGCATTTAATCTGGGATGCCGTCAATCAGATATTCAAGCATTTCATCGTCATTGATTGCTACTCGATTTCCAAGAATGATCTTCTCGTGCAAATATTCATGAAATGTCTGGTTCCTCTTTCATAATTGCTCTTCAAATTTCTACCTTATTTCAATTTTACTTTGTGGATGATAAAACGTAACTCTTAGCTCTGCCAGCAGTCGGTTGCTTTTCCTTTCAGTCGCATACCGATAAGTAATAGTGCAACGTCATCTTCCAATTTATATGTCGTCTTCAACAATTTTATCTGTTTCTTCCAAATTTTACTATCACCAGATTTGCCATCAAATTTACCATGTAAATGTACAACTACCGAAATATTCGTTTGCGGCTGACTAAATTGAGATAAAACATTACACTCATTGTCATTATTCAATGCCAAGATATTGTCACTGCCACTAGCAACATCAAATTGTTCGCCTTCAAAATTACGCGTCGATCTTCACTGCTTATTTTCCAAATTTTTCTCAACCTGTAATTTCCTTCGTATTGCATCTAACTCAAGGCGCAACATGACTAACTCACTTCCTGCTAATTCTTTTTCCTTAAAAAAAAACTAATTTCTCGTTGCTGTAGATTCATTGCTGACTCCACGTTTGATGATACACCAGTACAAGTCCCTTCATTATCTTCACGAACTTCTTTCAGCTTGTTATCTATCCACGTTCTGTCTGGGTCAACATCCATCAAACGGGAAATTAATTCAGCTTTCGAACCAGCAGTAGGTGGTTTATGCTCCATTAATACCTCCTTTAACGCAGTAACTGTGATTTTACACAAATTTTTCATTCGAAAATTTTCACTTGACACTCGCGTTTAAACTCGAATTGTCTCTACTCGTTTAATTTTCGTTCTCACGCTATCTCTCAAATCTGCACCCGCGTCGCATGAATGACTTCTCGAACGTTCTATACCGTCATGGAATTTTCTCCGACGTTCTGTCTTCAAATACTCGATCATATTCCAATATTTAGAACGTATCCGATTTAATTCTTGAATGTCTTCTTGATAATTACCACGCCTGAGCTCCTAAAATTGTAGGAAACTTATTAATTAAAGACAATTACAAGATTTTGTAAATCATTAAATAGTTCTTTTCAACTTCGATATAACTCCATAGACAGCAAATAAACAACAGCTTCATCGTTTTAAAACATTCGCACGAAAAACTCATTAATTCCGTACATTCAGTCTCGCTCGCAATTCAGAATATTCCATGTACATAACATTTTAAACATGAATTATTGATTACCATTTAGATTAAGATAATTTAATTATCCTTCAACAACATTATGCTTGTATGCTACAACAAATCAAAGGAATGTGAACTCTACAGTTCCTTGAAACGGGATAGCGCTTCATAGTGTCTGCGTGTAAAAGCAATAGAATTATACTGCTCCACGCAATGCGAGGTCGCATCCCATGTCAACGTTTCAGAGAAAGTGTAATCTTCTATTCATAGCACTATGCTTATCTTCTTCTACATTTCATCAGAATGTGAATTCTGCAGCTCCATTCAACATGATGGACCTTTAAAGGGTCTGGGCTTCAAGGCAATGAAGTTCTAAGGCTCCATGCAATGCGATGGCGCATCTCATTTCAACGTTTCGAAGAATGTAAGCTAGAATCCTCAATGCATAGCACTATGCTTATTTGCTGGAATTCTTGAAAAGAATGACAGTTATACAGTTCAATGCAACAGGATGGCAGTTTATAGTGTTCGTGTGTCAAAGCAATGGTGTTCTATTTCTGCATGCAATGCGATGGCGCAAACCATTTCAACGATTCAAAATAAGTTAACTGTAAATTTGTACGCTTTGCATTTTGTTGATCTGTTTCTACACTTCAAAAGAATGCGAATTCTACAGATAAATGCATCGGGCTGGCGTTACATAGTGTCTACGTCTATAAGAAATAGAGTTCAAAGGCTACATGCTGTGTGGTGGAGTGTCTCATTTCAACATTCGAAAGCAAGAATGTTGTAATGTTCTATGTATCACATTATCTTTACCAACTACTACACTTCAAACAAATGTAAATTCAATTGTTCCTTGCACCGGGCTGGGTTTCATGTTATCTGCTTGTCAAAGCTGTAGTGATCTAATGCTCCACGCAATGCGATGGCACATCTAATTTCTACGTTTAGCTCGTTGACGCCGGCGTGCATCACTGACAGGTTACACGTGTCTGTTCCGTGAGGCAGTGTGCACCTCCGGTGGGTCACACGTGTCTATTTCGTGGACCGGCGTGTACCACGATGGGTCGAACTTATGTTTCACAAAGTAGATAGTACAAAGTAGGTTTATTCTTCGATTCTCAGCATTATAAACGGACATTATAATTAATATTTAACATTAATTATATAATTAATGTTTAAAACATAACAAATCAATATTATAAACCTAACATAATTATTTAATTTTTTTATGTAATTTTTCAAAACATGTTGGGTAGAGTTCCGGTTGGCCCTTACATCGGTTAAAACAGATTTTTACTTTTATCGTCTTATTCGTGGCATACTGGCTACCATTCATTCTAGACATACGCCTATAACATTCTTTACATCGTTATCTCATTTTTCTCACGCGTCCTTGGAACGACCGCAAAAAATATGTATGTTTCTTGAGCACTGCTTCAGTTTCAGATGACGTTTGTTCACTGCGACGATCCACTGTACTGAGGAGATAATCAATAATTTTTTCGCGGATGTTTAATATTTTCATACCTGTGGTACTCCATTTTCTATGTATATAGCAGGCATTGACGAGAGAAGTCCCGCATACTAAATCGATAACTATTTTTCTATACCACTTTACTGTTCTGCGTAATCAACTGTGATAAGAAGACATCTGGTCGGATGGTCAAACCCCTTCTCAGCTTTGTTATAAAGGAACACTGTGTCCGGCTTTAACTTATTATTACTACCCTGGACATTAACACATTTGTGGTTTTCAGAAGTGGCTAGCATGCATACCCACTCTTATCCATCCACATAAAGATTTAAAGCCCCTCCAATTTTGAAAATACATAAAGCCAGTTTGGACAACGTGGATTTTAGGGACTGACAGCGAACTTCTTGTATGATCGACATCGGTGCATGAGACCGGCATTGTAAAGGGTTAAATTATTAATAACAATTAAAAAATTTATGCTAATATTTAATGAAGTATATTAAAACATTTAAAACAAAGATGTGGTTGTGATTTGCACATATTATAGTATGTAGTAACTTTCTTTGTCATTCTCTTCGCTAACTGGCGTCCGAACATTTTTGTGTTTGTGCTGTAACATTCAACACAATATTTTCGTACTTCACGCGCCATTCCTTCCTTCTTATGAAATTTGTGAATTCGTCTACTTGTATAGGCCCTAATTGGCGTTTCCTCATGTGAATGTCGTGTGAGAGCATTTACCAATTGTTTTCAGAATGTTGTAATTGACATCTTTCTTCCTGTTACATTTTGGAACATATGTAACGCATTAAAGACGGCAATATTCAAAAGAAGGTCGAACGCCAGTTTTCTATACCACTTTAGTGACCTTCTAAGTGGACTGCTGTAAGCACTCATTCGATCAGACAGATTAATCGCTGTTTTACCTTTATTATAATCAATAATAATTTTTGGTTTGTAGGATACCCCTGTTCTTGTTATTGCAGTTTTCATTTCGTCAGAATGCTTGAT
This sequence comes from Xylocopa sonorina, assembly GCF_050948175.1. Taxonomy (NCBI): domain Eukaryota; kingdom Metazoa; phylum Arthropoda; class Insecta; order Hymenoptera; family Apidae; genus Xylocopa; species Xylocopa sonorina. The sequence goes on from NW_027490463.1 coordinate 92,181, forward strand.
CGAAAAAACTATAACGTCCCTCTTGACTTTCCATTTCATGATTGTAATCCCTCTACTGTTCTCTTGTACAATGACACCTCCGCGTCACAGTTTGGCTATCACAACTTTACTTGGATTGCCTCTTCGGTTTGGTCGAAGAGTACCAACCAAATGCGTACTTTTTGTTATTAGTTTGTTTGCTAAATCCTCAATCGTATAATAATTATCCGTATATAAAGGATTGCCTTTCTGAAATTCATTTTCACATAAATTCATGACAACATTTGTGGGTGCCGTATTTCTTTTATCCAATGATTTGCCGGTGTAAATGCAAAGATTATATGTGTAATGATTATCACAGCACAATTTAAGTATTTTTGTCGGCAAAGTGCAACATTCTCAACAAAATTTGAAATCTGTCTCTACTCATAACTTTCCGCGGGAATGTTTGAATAAACAATGTATCCTTACACCAATACAGATACAAAGATGGCAGCTTTTCCATTCCCATCCACAAAACCACTCCAGAAAACCTCTTTATTTCGTCCTTATCTGTTGGCACCCACTTTTCAACACGTTTGGAAGCGATTGTTCTTTGTGTCGCATAAATATTTGTTTGTTCGTTTATATGTTGAAATAGTTTATCCGTCACACAGAGGATGTAAAAATCTTCCATTGTGCTACAATTTTGCATTTCCTCATGAGCGCGTTTGGCACCATGGGGACTTGAGAAAGGTATAATGTTTGGCTGGTTGCCTCGCGGATCAAACTAATCATTTTAATCACTTGTTTCAGTATTCCTTAGTGAACTACTAGACGAATTGTCACTATCTGAAGATGGTAGTGGTATTATACGCCGACATTTGCGTGGTACAAATAGCTCTCTCGACGAGACACTATCTGTTCGTCTTCTCAACATTTTTAGCTGATGGATACCAAAACTTTTTCAAAATAGTCACAATAAAACTGAATTCTCTCTGCTACAGCAGGTCTTTATACTCCGGTGGCTCTATCACGATGACTCTCATCTTGTATTTGCTCTTTCGCCTCTCTGGCATTCCCCATTCCATTACCTTATGTTTATGCATTGTATGTAAATGCATTGCTTATATCATTTCAACAGTCCAAGCGAAACAGATACAACGTATCAAAGTTATCGTTTGTTTATACCCATCAGTCAAGCGTTCAGCATCAAGTGCTCACGCGCTGCCGCCTGAGAGAGATGTATAGCAAGATCGGCGTAGCACTCAACGTGTTAACAGTATTTTCGAAAGTGTAGACAATTGCGTTCACAATAATTCTAAGTTTATATATAAACCGAGAGTTCTAATGCTTCATGCAACGCGAGAGCCCACCTCATTTCAACGTTTCAAGGTAAGTTATTTGTAATGTTCTATGCATTGCATTATACTTATCTGCTTCTAAGTGTAACGTCGTGCGCAGCGCCTGCCACTCATTCCACACATGAGCCTTTTCGCACTTCGGTCATCAATCCCTGGGTTCAGGCAACTTGCCGCGTTCGCCTACAGCACCGGCAACACACACGTAATTGTAAGTTCATGCTATACTACTTCATTATACTATTTCATAAGTTAAACGCGAAAGACGCGCCGCTAGTCCCACCACGAGACGCGAGTCCCCTCTCACTGGACCGCATGCACCTCGCAACGATCCGTTAATCCCCCACACGCTGGACCACATGCTTTCATGATTTTTCAAGTAAATATTTCAAATTGGTATAAATATTAATACATATTCTATATTTTAGTTAATGCTAAATATAATATCTCCTTAAGATACTCCATTACATTTAAAATCCTATCTAATTTCATATCATTTCATGATGTTTTAATTAAATATTTGAAATTGGTTTATATAATTACACTTATCATATATTTTAGTTACTCTTACTTAGTTACTAGTTACTTAGGATGAAAATAGATCATCCCCTCTAAATAAAAATAAATATCTATATATTATATAAGTCGATCATATATTTTCTTGGCTCCAGTTCGCTTTCTTCCCATCGAGGCTTGCAAATCTCTCTTCGTTATTCTTGTAATTCGTACTTTGGAAGGTATATAGTACGTATTGACAGTCCGACGCTGAAAATATCTAAAACTCTTCTGCTTTATGCAACGTTCAGGTCACCCATGATTATTATTCTGTTTGCTTTCTCTACCTTTTCTATGCTGACCTCAATTTGGTTTATATGTTCTTCGATTTCTTTCCGTTCCTCTTCGGCGAGAAGTAGCTGCTTATAGCTTTTGTTCCTTTGACCATTGCATGAACGATTCCAGTCGAGGAGTATGAGGTGCCATATGTGAAACATTTTCGATTAACGCCGGTTATCCATATCGCAGCGTCACCGTTCTCGTCTTGATGTCAGTATTCGTCCATCTTGTGTGCTTCCAATATTATTACCACGTCTGTCCCTTGAATCATTCGCATTTGCTGCATGATATCTTGGCATCTGTTCAGATTGATTTGTTGGACTTTCAATTCCATATTCGTTTCTCGTTCTTTTCTGTCAACGCTTTTCTGTAGGCCGGACAATTAAAGCTTCGGTAACGTGTCTGATGTACGGATTTCTTCTTCCTGCCTCGCTGCAGATGATACATTTCGGTTTAATCGCGATGAAACCGATCAGCGTATAAATCTGGGATCCGCATCTTCTGCAAATTCCCTTATTATATCTGACTTCTTCGCAATTTCTGCCGATATATCTCAGGTTATGGCATTTGAAGTATCTCTCTATTTTCGGTAGTACTTTGCTGGGACAAGGTGTTAATGCTATTCTAAGTCGTTTGACCTTCTCCAGCTCTTTACTGTATTCCTGTCCAAATTCAACTAACGCGACTCGGTTGCTCCTCCTGATGTTTTCTATTAACGTTTTCTAATATGTCATTAGCTTCGCCGTGTCCTCGCTCAGAATATCTATCATTATGTCTGATGTGTGACTGCTCATTCGTCTATTTAAAAGTATAGGCGTTATTCTTATCGGTAGCTTTCCCATTATCCTGCATTTAATTCGGCTCCTAATGCTTCTCCTTCCGTGTCTGTGCTTCCTTCCAAGGCTTCCTTTTTCTCCTTTATATACGCTTTTCGTATACTTTTCAATTTCCTTATCCTTTTGTGTCATCGAAAGGGGGCTCCGAACCGCCTTCCCAACCTTTAATCTACTGTCAGGATCCGATGGGGCTGATTCCGAATCGCGAGCGAGCAGCACATCTCAGTAGCATATGCAAGCAGCCTCGCTCACGCCGGGGGTGGGGGCTGCAGGTCCTCCATCGCCCTACTGTATGCCCTGATGCGGGCGAGGAATTCCTAGGGCCACTCGACTCGCGACCAGCATTTATCCCATACTCTAACTGATTCGCAGTCACGCGTTTTCCATTAAGATTGCCGCGATCAGTGATATTGATTCGTTCAATCTAAATTAATATTTTCTTTTTAAGTTCCACGATTTTCTTACTTTCTCTCACGATATCGTCTATTTCGTTGTACCTTGCCCTTACGGTATGGTATGTAATCTGTTGTTTGATATTTCTAGGATTTCCTCTTAATAAATGCAATGTTTCCACAGATTTTCTTTTCACTTCTCTTTAGTTATGTTGTTATTTTATGCTCTCTACCCTCCACATTTCCTCTCTGCACCATCCCGGAACCGGCGTTATACGATTACTGCTGGATAGCGCCCGGGTCTCGCTACTCCGAGATAGAGTGTTCTCTCTTGCACTCGTTGATTTATATATGTCATATATTGGTGAATATTTCCTCCTATCCTTTGTATTTTCCGAATTGCGTTTATTTAGATGTATATCAGATATGCGTCGAAATATCGGATTTCATACGATTTTTTAGTAAAGTTTTATTCTTTTCCGACTGTTCGCTTTCATTTAACTGAAGACGCTCCTGTATTCGATGTGGACTCGCTCCGATTGAACCCGCCGATCATTACATTACATTACGTGAATGAACGTTCAATCGGAGCGGATCTCTGCCACTTCATAACTGCGGAAGGCTTACTGCATAGCCTCATCCCTGGGAAAGTTGCGGAGATAGCTTCCATCCCAAAATGGAAGTGTGGTTATGTTAAATTTAGTTAGGTTACGCTAGGTTTGGTTAGGTTGGGTTATACTTGGGAATGTTTGTAGGTTGCTTGGTTAAGTTGGATTAGATTTAAGAAAGCGTAGGTTTGATTGGTTTATGTTTAAGAAAGGTAAAGTTAGATTGTGCTAGGTTGGGTTAGATTTGAGTGAAGGCACGTTAAGTCGGATTAGGTGTAACTGAAGGTAGGTTGATTTAAATTAAGTTTAGTGGATGTCAGATTACGTTAAGCCAAGTAAGAGATGGATTACCGGTAGCTCTACAATGCCATCCGTCGATAGTTCTTGAATTCCTGGCTATTGGCAATACCAGCCGTCATTATATCATAATTTATCGACCACAGGCATCATCTACTGTCGTTATATCGTGAGCTACCGACCGCAGGCAACACCAGTCGTTCATAAGTCTTGAGTTACCTACTCTTGGCTGCACCAGCTGTATGTGAAAGCATGCGCTATCGGTTGTTGGTAACAGCAGTCGTCAATAATTTATGGATTATTAAGCACAAGCAGCACCATCCGTCGGCCGATTGTGAGTAACCGACCGCCGGCAGCACCATCCATCGATATGTTATAAGTTATTCTTAATGGGAAAAGCCATCCGTAGGCATGTATTGACACGTTTCGCCATCTCTTCATTCACTGCTGAAACAGATTTGCGAAAAGCTCGAGCAGTTTTCACAGAGATGACTCCATCGGTCTGACAACAACGAACGCCACATACGGGATCTCACAAAACCATTTGCCACACAACTCAGTGCTGAAAGGGTTAATCATGTTAGCATTGTTACTTCTACCAGGCATAGAATCCATTGGTATGAAAAATTATGATCTTGTGAATAATATCAAGGTATGCTTATCATATTCAGAGAAAGGCACAAATCCTCATATAGTAAATATCAGCCCACCACTAAGGATAAAAATTAAACTAAGTATAATAATATCCAAGTTTGGAATGTTAATATGTGCTCTTGGAAGGGCCGATGAATATGAAAATGATGGTATTGCTGTGAATGCAGTCTTGTCGAAGAGACTAAGTTATATATATTTCTAATTTCATTGTTAAAAAAAATAATTCTCTCAATTTAAGATTGCCTTAGGCACGCGTTATTTCAGGTATACATATGACTGCGATAGAGATTTTAGTTGGTTCAGAATCACAAAATTATAGTGGGAAGCTGGAAATAATGTGTGATGCAATGTACGCTTTTATTTTGCAAAAACAGTAAATCTGTTACTAATGAGTCTTTAATCGATGAGGCAATATTAAAAAACTGAAGGAATGTCTGATTTTACCCATTATGCGCGTAATCCAGGTGTGAATAATTAACTAAAGGTTTACAATTAATACATCAATGTATAATTTATATTTTAGTAAACAAATCAATTTATTTTACAGAATATAAATGTTATTGATAAGATAAATTGTAGCCTGATTCTTTTCTAGAGGAGTACTTGGAACATATGGATTTGAATAATTATATATGACAATTGAAAAGAACGAACAAATTATACAGATAAATCAGAGGAAAAGATCATGCAAATATTAACTGTCATCCAAACTAATTTAAACAGCGAGTTTGTTAACAAAACTGTAAGCTCAAATACTATATTGTTCCTTATGTTCAAAAAAAATTTATTAGGCTTCGTACATTACAGCACATCATAGATCAGTCTGATTAATTGCCCAAGCAACCATAATTCAAGAGTTAATTAACATCATTTTTGCAAAAATTTACAATATGTAAATTTCGTAAACGTTAATGGTGCCGAAACTTGTACACGGTTTTTGGATCTTAAAAAAGTTAAAAAGGTGCGGCAGGGAGAGGAGAACCTACTCAACCACTAGGTACAACATTAACAATAGATTCTCAAAATTTTCTCGCAATGCTTTCTCATAAAAAAAATATATCTTTTACGTTCGAAATTAATTAGAAATGTAAAATAATTTTACTAATAACATAATATTATATATTTTTCGGAGAATTAAAACTTGCATCGACAAAGCCGTAATGGGAAAGTTGAAAATTAGCGGTGATCTATGAAAAGCAATGAAATTAGAGAAATTAATGGTCAATTTAAAGTCAAAACTTACTTTGAAAAATTAAATACCGTCTTCTTAAAAAGAACCAACATATTAACTAATTAAGGAAAAATTGTTCCTAGTTATAAAAATTTTGTTATTTTTTGTAAAAGTTTAATACGATAATATAAAATATTTAAAGTATTAAAAAGACAAAAGTAAAATATATTTTTATGTTTTATAATATACTTTGTAACGCTAAATGATATAAATTAAATAAATCACGTTTGTCAATATTTATTTATGTCGATTGAACTTTACTCATACATTTATAACAAATATTTTAAGGCTTTATGCTTGGATGGATGCTTATATATAAGTATAACTGCCAAAATGAAATGAGATTGCAAAGTCCTATTTAAATTTCTGATAAAAGGATATAAATAATTATAATCTAATTATCAATTACAAATGGAATTCTACAATTTATCCATGTAATAATCCTTTCTTATTGCACGCATCCTCCAATACATACACAGTATCTTTAATCTGGATGGATTTCGTGTGTGCGTGTGTGTGGCTATGGTAGCAGTTGTAGAAATACCACCTAATAGGTGTCATTGTTTCGATTCTAGTAAATCGAATAAAATAGCATAAGATTTTCTGTAGAATATCAAGGGGATGTGAAGCTGCTATTGCACTACATATAGCAATTTTCACTGGAAGAATTTTTTTTCCAATGTGTTGACTCCAGATTTTTTTTAATTGTTCTGGTTTTGAAAATTACCAAGATTGAAGGTTCCTTTATCTGAGATTAAGGCCTGCTTTCTTTTTTTCCAAACTTTTTTACATTGTATTACGTTCTTAAGACTCTTTGTAAGTTACAAAGAACAGAAACGCTACATGGATTATTAAAGTATAATAGTTTAGTTTATATTAACTCGAACATTTTAAATCCGTTTACGTTGCTTTGCTTGTTATATATGTTTATTACCTGTCGCTAAACCAACTACTACTGGCATCGTCCCTTTCTAAAATTTGGAGAATCTACCAAATCTAATGAAACCTTGCTTAGATTGCAAATGTGTTTTTACTGTATCATGCAAAAATGAAATTACATTGACAGAAGAACCAGCTAGTTCTCCACGCCTATTTGAAACAACATTAAATCACCTTGTTAAACAATAATTTGTTAAATGTGACTTGGACCTTTAAATTTGAATTTATAAACATCTAACAAATAAATATGCTTTTCTTACTATTCATATCATTATACTTTCAGTGATTTATTATGTGCTGTCATTTGATATACTAACTGCTTGATTATATTTTACAACGAACATTGCGTATCAATAGTTCTTCATTTTATCTATTATGTATATAAAAATGAATGTGTGTCTGTCTGTCTGTCTGTACTTGATAGATTCAAAAACCATACATCCAAACGCCGTGAAAATTTGGGAAATTATTAGGTATATCTCCGGGAAGGTTTTTGACAATTTTCTTAAATCAGAGTTGGGGTTCTAGGTGCTTCCGAACAAATATCCCAAAAATATCAAAATAACATTTAATTAGTAATATTTGTTAAAAGTGTAACCATGAATAAATTAAAAAATTAAATTTCTACTCATGAAATTTACTCATAGAATTTACTTTTTTAAAACAAATTAAACTGTAAAAAATAACATACCCATGATAACAGTTGTAATAACAATAAAAATATAAATCACGAGGTAAGTAAAATATTGAATCGTTTTATTTATATTTTTTCAGTTATTGTTTCCTTTAAGATTTCAACAAATTAATTTAAATTACAAAAAACAACATTAATGCGTTTGACGTTCGATTTTTCGCCAGCAAAATCTAATAAATACAAAAATGCAGTCAAAAAACTTTTGCAATTATTAATACGAGAATAAATTATTAATACGTAAATAAATAAAAATATTATTGATTTCCAGCTGAAGAAAATAATTGGAAATAAGTTTTATTTAACCCCACAGTTATGCCACCAAAGCGAAATGCCACTGGTCGATCTACAAATCAAGCAAAAAGGAGAAGAGAAGAACGAGCTTCAGAAACAAGTGAGCAGAGACAAGCTAGACAAGAAAAGATCGAGTTCACACTGCTCTTGCTCGATCATTGGAAACGAATGAACAGAGGCAAGCAAGGCAAGAAAGAGGTCGAGTTCACACTGGTCTTGCTCGATCATTGGAAACGAATGAACAGAGACAAGCAAGGCAAGAAAGAGGTCAAGTTCACACTGCTCTTGCTCGATCATTGGAAACGAGGGAACAGAGGCAAGCAAGGTAAGAAAGAGATCGAGTTCACACTGCTCTTGCTCGATCATTAGAAACGAGCGAACAGAGGCAAGCAAGGCAGCAAAGGAATCGAATTCGCAGAACATAGACAAGACGCACGATATATACTGATTTGATTTCATGTGGTTTCAATTACAATCCCCTTTACAATTACGGTCTTCATTAAAGTGTCATTATTGGAAAAATGGATAAAAAGAGTACGTATTACGGTGCTCAAAAATTTAAAAATGAAGCTCCAGGTATGTGTTGTACAGGTGGAAAAGTAAAGTCAGCAGACTTGCGTTCACCACCTGATCCATTATTAACTTTAGTATCAGGTGAAACAAGTAAATCAAAAATTATTTGAAAAATATACCCAAGTACAATTCATGCTTCCAAATGACATCGTTCGGAGCAACGAATATCGTTAGCGCAAAATATATGCCAACATTTAAAGTACAAAGGCAAATTTATCACCATGCTAGATCACTACTACCCTTGCCAAATGCTGATCACAAATATCTTCAGATATATTTTATGGGAAATACTGACGAACAAATGAACAGACGGTTTCAACTGAATATGAGTAGTAATGAATTAATTAAATTATTTAAAACTGCCATTGAACAACTGCCATCTGACGATTACAAAGTGATAATAAAGGCGGATAAAACACCTATTGGTCAACATCGAAGATAATTCAATGCACCAACGATCGATGAAGTGTCAATTGTCATAGTTGATGAAGAATTTAATTCTCGCGATATAATTCTTCGTCGTAGAAATGGTGACGTCCAGCGTCAAGTATCAGAAACGCATCGTTAATATGATGCATTACAATATCCCATTCTATTTTTGCAAGGAGAGGATGGATATCATTTTAATATTAATATGAGAAACCCTACAACTAATGTGGACATTCACAAAAAGATCAGTGCTATGAATTATTATGCATATCAAACGATGATTCGTGAGAATGCTGATAATCATATATTGAAATATAGACAATTATTTCATCAATACATTGTTGACATGTATGTATCTTAGTGAATTGGGAAAAATGGTCATTTTACCATCCACATTTACAGGCAGCCCAAGACATATGCATGAATATGCACAAGATGCAATGACGTATATTCGTGCATATGGTCGTCCAAATTTTTTCATTACATTTACATGCAACCGAGCATGGGATGAAACGAAGGAGCTTTTATTAATTGGACAATCACCATCAGATCGTCATGATATTTCTGCGCGTGTATTTAAACAAAAATTAAAATCTTTAATAGATTTTATTGTCAAACACTATGTATTTGGAGAGACGCGCTGTTGGATGTATTCCATTGAATGGCAAAAAAAGTAGTTTACCACATGCGCATATTTTAATATGGATGATGGGAAAGATAACACCAAACAGAATTGATGAAATCATCTCTGCAGAAATACCAGACATTGAAATTGATAAAGATTTGCATGATATTGTCTCAAAAAATATGATTCATGGTCCATGTCGCTCACTAAATAATAATTCACCATGCATATCAGATGGAAAGTGCACAAAGCGGTATTCTAGAGACTTACTTGTTGAAAGTATTACAGGGGTTGATGGATATCTACTCTATCGACGACGATCTACCGAAGATGGTGGAAAATCCATTAAACTAAAAGTACCCAACAATACTATTGATGTTGATAATCATTGGGTAGTACCATATTCTCTATTACTACTAAAAACGTATAACGCACACATAAATGTTGAGTACTGCAATTCAGTGAAAGCTATAAAATATATTTGCAAGTATGTGAACAAAGGAAGCGATATGGCAGTGTTTGGAGTGGAAAATATAACTGTATCTAACGATGAAATCACCCAATATCAACTGGGACGCTAAATATGTAGTAATGAGGTTGCATGGCGTATTTTATCATTTTCCATTCATGAGCGATATCCAACGGTTGCTCATTTAGCAGTACATTTTGAAAATGGACAGCGTGTATATTTTACATCAGAAAATGTACGTGCAAGAGCAATGTCACCACCGCCAACAACATTAACTGAATTTTTCACATTATGTAGAAATGATACCGTTGCAAGGACACTACTGTACTCTGAAGTACCAACTTATTTTACGTGGAATACATCAACAAGAAAATTTCAGCGTCGTAAAAAGGGTAAAACAGTACAAGGACACCTAATTTATATTCCACAAATGCATTGGGTCGTCTGCACACTGTACATCCAAATAACGCAGAATGATTTTACCTATGATTATTATTAATCAATGTTTGTGGATCAATATCTTTCTAAGAATTAAAAACGGTCAATGGCCATGTATGTGCTACATGTCGTGAGGCTTGCCAGAAATGAAATCTCTTGGAAAACGATGCTCATTGGGATATTTCACTCGCTAATGCTTCTAATACAGCTCAACCACAGCAGATACGTACACATCATACTAACTACATGTTTTCCTGCTAATCCAAAGGATCTTTGGAAAAAATATAAAGACTATATGAGCGAAGACATTTTACATCGCATGCGTAGATTAAATGCTAATCCCAACATTCAATGTACATCAAATATATACAATGAGGTATTGATTTTAATTGAGGATGTATGTTTGACAATAGTCAACTAGTCACTGACAGAATTGGGAATGATTACTCTAAATAGATCTGGTAATGACATTTTCGATCGTGATGTACAACGAGAAATGCACTTCAATGTTAATGAATTACAAACATTTGTTTGAATTAATCTGCCGAAATTGGTATTAGAACAACGAACAGCATATGATACAATTATAAATGCAATATATAACAAAAGTTGTGGTTTATATTTCTTAGATGCACCTGATGGCACTGGCAAAACTTTTCTTATTTTAATTATTCTGGCAAGAATAAGTTCATAAAATAATATTGCACTTGCTATTGCATCATTTGTTATTGCAGCAACTCTTTTGGACGGTGATCGAACAGCACATTCAGCATTGAAAATGCCATTAAATATGCAGGTAACTGAAACTCCTACATGTAATATTAGCAAATATTCTGGGATGGGAAAAGTACTAAGATCACGTCAGCTTAATAATATGGGATGAAAGCACCATGGCACACAAGAAATCATTGAAACGCACATTAAAAGATTTGAGAGGAAATAAGCAGCTCTTTGGTGGTGCATTCATTTTGCTAGCTAATGATTTTCGACAAACTTTACCAGTTATACCGCGTTCAGTACCTGCAGATGAATTGAATGCATGTCTCAAATCATCAGTTTTATGGCGGTATGTGGAGAAAATATCTTTAAAGACCAATATGCGTGTTCAATTACAACAAGATGAATCTTCTGAACCATTTGCAAAACAATTATTAGATATTGGGAATGGTAAAATGGAAATAGATCAATCCACACACTGTATTACATTACCAGAAAACTTTTGTCACATTGTAAAATCCACTGATGAATTGATTGCCAAAGCTTTTTCAAATTTATCGCAGAATTATAAAAATAACCAACGGGTTAGTGAGCGTGCTATATTGGCAGCTAAAAACATTGATGTGAATTTAATAAACTGCACAATTCAAATTAAAATACCTGATGAAGAAACAACATATAAATCCATAGATACTGTTGTCAATCACGATGAATCAGTTAATTATCCAACAGAATTTTTTAATTCATTGGATCTACAAGGAATGCCACCACATATTTTATCTTTGGAAATTGGTCCCCCAATCATCCTTCTACGAAATATAAATCCATCGCAACTATGCAATGGGACTAGGCTATCAGTAAAAAAATTAATAAATAACATAATTGAGGCAACCATTTTAAAGGGAAAACATCAAGGGGAACATGTGCTACTACCACGCAATCCCATAATACCAACGAATACTTCATTTGAATTCAAACGTCTACAGTTTCCGGTACGACTAGCCTTTGCAATGACCATTAACAAAGCACAGGAACAATCATTGCAAGTATGTGGATTAAATTTGGTAAATCCATGCTTCTCATATGGACAGCTGTACGTTGGGTGTTCTCGAGTTGGAAAACCTTCAAATTTATTTATTCTTGCACCAGATAGGAAAACAAATAATGTTGTATATTTACAAGCACTACTAAGATAAAGTTCACCATCAATCATCAAATATCATTCATTTCATGATGATATTTAATAATTACTTATATTATTGTTCAATTGAAATTCGTTTGCAATATTGTTTAATATCACAAGTGAAGAAGCATGTTTATTCTACCATCAACTATGTATATCTATGTTTTGTACATGTGTTATATTCAAATGACATATATGTAGGGGTAATTTTATTGTTAATTTTCATTTTGATGTATTGTATACATTTGATCATTAATAAATTATATTTGAGGTATTAAAACTGCCTTTTCGTTCAGAGACAGCAACGTGTGAACTGGTACAGCTAGTATTACTTATAAAATAAAAATTCATGCTGTTGCGTCCCTAACTTCGCCTTGTGTAATTTCTTAAACAACATGCTGTCATCGTATTGAATATAACCCTCAACTGCATGAATTTGTAACGATGAATTAAAAAATATATATATAAAATAAATTTATATATTTTTATGATAAAGTAATTAAAGACTTTATGGGAAAAATCGCCGTATCGAGCTAGTTTATAGAAAATAATAAAATCGAGTTCTTGTATTTTTGTTTCGTGCCGGTGTATCTATTTTGGAATCAAAATAAATAACTTGCTTAGTTTGGTCATTTTTCATATTCGTTTATAATTTTTATAGAAACAGCATCCCCATTCGTAAATGTCAGTCTACGCCACTACCACGCGTGTAGCTATGGTGAGCTAATAGTGTAATTGCCATGGCCATGTAGCCCGTGTGCTATATCGCGGTGCATTAATAGTGCCGTGTTACGAGTGTCGCCCCAGTACTAAGGGTATGCCGTTACGAGACTGAGTAGGTGCAGTGTATTAGCACAGTTCTACCGTGGAATTTGTTTCATCCGTTGTCATTGACGTGCCAATCGCTGGATGTTTGAGAGATTGTAGTGCATGAGGCAGACCTGTTTCTTATTATCGTCAAGGAGATAAATTTTCATTCCTCCCTTTTTGAACTTTGCTAATTATTGTTTGGATTTTTTGCCTTTTACGTATCTCTATGTTCGCATTGTGGATTCAACTTATGTATGATCTTTTCGGCCTTCATATTTTGCTACATGTAACATTATATATGAATTGCACTTTTGTTATGTAATGCTCAAATTTGTAATCCTCAGATTCTTTTACTCTTTGGTAAAGCAGCTTGTTTGATTAACATATATTTATTAGGCATAGATGTAAATAATTAGAAACATGCTATTAAGACGGTATTAAATATGTTGTTGCAATTATATATTTAAGTTCTAAAGATGTAGATGGAATTAGTGTCCGATATTTTACGTGATCCAATTGACGTATCGAATAAGGCTATGAAATATGGAAACCTTTTACTATTCCTCGACCCCTTTCCATGTTAAATAAATGATTAGTTCTGCAAGACGAGAAGTCTGAATTAGTGAGATCCCTACGAACATAAGTAATTTGTAAGTAATACATTTTTTTTCTTTGAAATATTTGCTTTTGCATAGAATAGAACGTATAGATATAAATTCCTGTTTTATATCCATTTCGGTCCAATTCTATTCTCTTCTTCTATTCTCAGTTCCACATACTTATCCTTTATCACCATCATATATGTTGCATAAGTTTATAATAACTTTTTTGTCCTTAAATTTTGCGGATATTTCAATCAAATTTCCTTTGATTAAAAAAACTGAAATTAACACGTTCACGCCGGGGTGACCCACCGGTGGATCACACTTGACTGTTCCGTGAGGTGGCGTGACCCAACGGTGGGTCACACTTGACTGTTCCGTGGGGCGGCGTGACCTACTCGTGGGTCACGCGCTTTCAGAAAATTAGTCGTTAAAAAAAATAAGTGCTTGATGCAAGAAATGTGCGCTCAAAAAAACGTAGATTTTCGCCCCGTCGTGAACGTGTTAAAAAAGAGTGACACGTACCATTTCTTCGAAACGTTGTATCGTAATTTGCATCTGACTGTTTCGAAAGGCACACACATTACTTAGCGTTTCCATTGATTCGGTCAGCAGAGTAAAGAAATATTCTACTTTCAATATCGTCGGCTCTTATCATTCTAAGGCAAATACATTCATCTTCCGACATTGTGAACTCTGTTTTTTGGCTAAATTACAGAAAAACAAATATATTAAACATCGTAATATTAAATTTAACTTTGTTCATCGTTGCCTTGTTGGACACATCCATAACAATATGCAGGGTGGGCAGAAATAATTAGCACCTCAAATATCCTTGAAACTATAAATTTCATATAAATTTTTGCTGATATAAAATTGCACAGTAGAAATGGGAGTTGGAAGTATGTTGGAAATTTGAAGGTTACCTTCATTTTTTAAAACGAACTAATATGTTTATGCTTCCGTAATACGATAGAGCATTTTAAAACGTGTTCAAAGACCTGTAATATGAAGCCATTGAAGGTTAGAAAAAGTAAAGGAAGGCGGTAATACTTACGGATTGGTAGTAAATGAAACATACGTATTGTAAACAATGGTGGAAGGAAGTGAATAGACACTGTTCGAAGGCCATTTGAATAGTTTGCAAGATAAGTTAAACATGATATCATTAGTATTGAAAAATCGATTTGATTACGTTTGGTTAGGCTGTTCGTTTGTCGTCCATTTTATAAGTACTGAGCTGCGGATTCCTGAGGACAACTCACTAAATTGTTGAACTATGGAGGATTATCATTGTGAATTTGAATAAAAGAAGGTAATTAAATTCCATTAGATTGTAAACAAGTCTTAATATTTCTTTATAAATAGTAAGATAAAATACATACCTCTCTGTTATTATTATTTCATAAAGAATTTTAATTGCAACTATATAGTTTACAACGATAAAAAATATTCATCAGGAAACTCTAAATATTAAATTAGAGAACCAAGCAAAACATTTTCAATAATTACTAACATAAAAAATACTTGAACATTCCAATAAAAAGGTGTTCTAAACAGGAGTTAGAAAAATCAAACATTCAATTTCAATAACAGAATGGATCTATAAGAGGTAAAATATTTTGAAAACTTTAATTACAGTCTTTAATACAAACAGTTGGACGGTGTTTTAATTTTTAAGAAAATTGATGAAAGTTAACCATTTGAAATGGTCAGAATCTTTGCCGTTTGAGCAATAAGTGACGAACAAATAACTGCATAAATGACAGGCTTATAAACATATTGATTAAATCTTATGCAGTCACGTTTTTAACCGAGTTACTAAATAATAATCAACACTAAGTAATCATTTAAGAACTTAAACGATTACACCTCGCATACATACAATAATATTGAAAACATGAAATGTAAGTGGTTTATCAAAAATTCTTCTAAAAGTACGAGAGAAGTAAGCAACTTCTAAAGTTTTAAGCAACGCGATGGCCCTTATCTGCCTGCGTTTCATAGTAAGAAAGTTCTGAAGTTCAATGAAATCAGATAGACCTCCTCGCTATCAACATTTCAAAGTAAGTTCTCAAATTCTGAGTTCAACGTTTAAAGCTATGTGTTTTCTATATATCTATGTAAAGTGATGGTTCCTATCAGTATAGGCGATTCAAAGTACGTAAGATGCAAAGTTCTATGCAACATGATGGCGCTCCTCATTTCTACGTTTCATAGTAAGCACTTTCTAAATTTCCATGCAACGCGATGCAGCTTCACAGTCCTAAGTTTCAAAGGAATGTCTAAATTTCCACGAAAAGGGTTGTCGCATTTGAGTGTCTACGTGTCAATGTGAACGGCTGGGAAGTTTTCTTGCAAGAAGATGGAGCATGTCGGTACTATAATTCATCGTAAGTAATAAAAAATATTGTGTGCAACAAGATGGTGTGTCTCAGTTTCACGCTTCAAAGCAATTATGTTGTAATATTCTAAACATCGCATTAAGCTTACCTGCTTCTACATTTCAGAATAATGTAAATGCTACAATTCCTGCAACGGAATGGCCTTTCATCGTGTTTACATTTCAGAGCAATAGAGTTGCAATGCTCCATGCAATGCGGTGACGCATCTCATTTCAACGTTACAAAATAAGTAAGCACTAACGTTCTATGCATTGCATTATGCATATTTTCTACTACACTCCAAACGAATGCGAATTCTACAATTTCATTCATAATGTCTGCATGTTAAAGCAATAGAGTACTAATGCTTCATGCAATGCGATGACGCATTTTATTTCAAAGCTTCCAAATTAGTAGGCTGCAATCTCCTATGCACAGCAATATGCCGATCTGCTTCTATACTTCAAAAGAAAGTGAAATCTACAGTTCCTTGCAACGAGATGGTGTTTCAGTGTCTGCGTTTTCAACGAGTATCGTTCTAATGTATTATGCATCGCTATGACGCATATAATTTGAACGTTTCAAAGTAATTAGGTTGAAATGCTCTATGCGTCGCATTATACATACCTGCTACAGCACTTCAACAGAATGTGAATTCGACAGTAGCCTGCAATGAGGTGGCGTCTTGCAGTGTCTTCAATGCAACGCAATGGGGTTTTATTGCTCCATGCAATATGATGCCTTTCGACTTTACGAAGAATGTAAGCAGTAACGATCTATGCATTGCATTATGCTTATCTGCTTCTACACTTTAAGGAAATGTGAAGTATACAGTCGCTTGAACGGTAGATGGAACGGTTATTGCTCTGATATGCAGATACTATGAAGCGCCAACCCCTTGCATGGGAGTGTACAATTTACATTCCTTTGAATTCTAGAGGCAGATTGGCATAATGCTGTGCAATGAAGTTTCAGATTAATTACTTTGAAAAGTTGAAATGAGGTGCGCCATCACATTGCATTGGCATTCGACTTCTATTACCTTCAGAGGTAGACACTTTTAATCACCATCCTGTTGCACCGATCTGTAGAATTCACATACCTATACAGTTTTGAAGCAGATATGCATACTGCTACGCATTGAAGATTACAGCATAGTTACTTTGGATGTTAGAATGAGATGCGCCTTTGCATTGCATGGAGCATTAGAACCCTATTGCAATGACACGCAGACATTAAGAAGCGTCATTCCGTTGCATGGAACAGTATTATTCTCATTCCTTCGACTTGTGGCAGCAGGTGAGCATAATGCTATTCATAGAACATTCCAACCTACTTAATTTGAAACGTTGAAATGAGATGCACTATCGCATGGCATGGAGCATTAGACCTCTACTACTTTGACGCGAAGAATCTTTGAAGTGTCATGCTTTTGCATGGAACTGTAGAATTCACATTCCTTGCAGGTGTGGAAGCAGAAAAGCGTAATGCTATGCTTAGAAGATTGCAGCTTACTTAATTCGAAACGCTGAATTGGGATGACCCATCGCATTGCATGGAGCATTGGAACTCTTTTATTTTGGGACTTCGATATGTAGACATCTAGAAACACTATTCCGTAGCAAGAACGTGTGGGCTTTATATTCTTTTGAAATGTTGAAGAGATATACATAACGCGTTACATTGAAATTACATCTTATCATGAAACATAAAAATCATATGCGATATCGCTTTTTATGAAGAATTAGAACTCCAGTGTTTCGGTACGTAGACTGCTAGAAACGCAATTCCTTAGCTAGAAAGTGTGGGCTTTACATTCTTCTGAAGTGTAGACGAGATATACATAACGCGTAGCATTGAATATTACATCTTAGCATGAGACATAGAAAAACGATGCTATATCGCGTTTTGTGAAGCACTAGAACTCTACTGCTTCGAAACGTAGGCATCTGGAAACGCTACTTCCTAGCAAGGAATTGTCGCATTTACATTCATTTGAAGTGTAGATGAGGTATACAAAACACTTCGCAATGAATATTATGTCCTATTATGAAACATAGAAATGAGACGCGATATCGCGATTTAGGAAGCATTAGAACTCTATTGCTACGATACATAGACATCGGCAAAAGCTATTTCCTTGCAAAGAAGTGTCGCATTTACATTCTTTTGAAGTGAATACGAGGTACACATAACACTCCACAATGAATATTATATCTTATCATGAAACATCGAAATGAGATGCGATATCGTGATTTAGGAAGCATTAGAACCCTATAGCTTCGATACGTAGACATCTGGAACCGCTATATCCTAGCGAGGAAGTGTCGCATTTACATTCTATTGAAGTGAATACGATCTATACATGACACTCCGCATTGAGTATTATATCTTATCAAGAAACATAGAAATGAGATGCAATAAGCGTTCTATGAAGCATAAGAACTCTATTGCCTCGATACGTATACATCTGCAAACGCTACTTCCTAGCAAGGAAGTGTCGCATTTACATTCATTTGAAGTGTGGACGATGTATACATACCACTTCGCAATGAATATTATATCTTATCATGAAACAGAAATGAGATGCGATATCGCGTTTGAAGAAGCATTAGAACTCTATTGCTTCGATACGTAGACCTGTGGAAACTGTCTATTGCAGGTCCTAGCAGGTGATGCTGGTGATGGGGGTTAGCTGATAGGCTGATGCAGGCGTTTGCCGGCGACGGCGTTACGGTGTCCAGGCCGAGTAAGCAGCGGATCACCGCGTGCTCGGCCTGGACGAGTCGGTCACCCCTGTTGAGGTGGCCGAGGCAATTGCCGGCACCGGAGGGTGCCGAGTGGAAGACCTGAAGACTGGAATAATCCGGTCTTCACCTAGAGGGCTCGGCACCCTTTGGGTGTAGTGCCCCCTGGCAGCGGCCAAGAAAGTGGTCGCTGCCGGCCGCATTCGGGTGGGTTGAGCTAATGCCCGCGTTATGGTTTTAAAACTCCGCCCGGAGCAGTGCTACCGCTGCTGGGAGCTGGGTCATGTCCAGCAGCGGTGCAGTGCGAAGGTGGTTCGGTCTCACCTGTGTTACAGGTGTGGTGAGACCGGCCACCAGGCGGGCCTTTGCACCGCGGCCGCCCCTGTCTGCCTCATCTATAAAGTGGCAGGGCGGCCCTCGGACCACAGAACGGGGGGCAAGTCGTGCTCCCCGCCAAAGTCCCGCCGAAGCGGCAAGGGTGCGCAGCCGTCGTCGGCTGCGCAGGAGATAGTAAAGCCTGGAGAAAAGAAGATCAAGGTTCTCAGTGTCCATTGAGGGGGTGGTGAAGCTGCACCACCCTCCAACGTGGGACGTTCCAGCGGGGGTGGTGCAACCGCATCACCCTCCATCGCGGGATGTTCCAGCGGGGGTGGTGAATCAGCATCACCCTGCATCGCGGGATGTTCCGGCGGGGGTGGTGCATCAGCATCACCCTCCATCGCGGGTTGTTCCGGCGGGGGTGGTGCGACCGCATCACCCCCCAACGTGGGAGGATCCAGCGGGTGTTGGTGCGGCCGCATCATCCTCCAACGTGGGAGTATCTGCATTTATGGAGACTGGGGATAAGTTTGAGCGGGCTGATGAACCCTCTCACACGGATGATGTTGGCCGGGGGGAGGCCATGGACACGGCCTAACGTTCACGCCTCCTCACGGTCACATCATCCAGACCAATTTCAGCCATGCCATCGCAGCACAGGACCTAATGGTTCAAGGTCTCTGCGGTGGCATGGTTGAGTTGGTCGTCGCTGCGGAGCCGTATCGGGTCCATGGTCCTAGCCACCGGCAGGGACTTGGGGAGGACCATCCGTCGAGCGGAGGTCGCCGTTGCGGCCATCGCCTTGCGAATTCGGAGCATGGGGTTGGAGTTGTCCCCTCAGAAGACGGAAATCGTCTGTTTCCGTCCTCGTAATCGGGTCGTCCGACGTCCAGGTGGCCCAATATATTAAATATCTTGGTGTCTACCTGGACGCCTCCTGGAGTTTCGTCCCGCATTTCGTCCGCTTGACCGCCAGGTTGGGCAAACTTACGACTCATTTGAGTCGCATTATGCCCAACCTTTGCGGTCCGGACGAGCGGGTGCGCCGCCTCTATTGTGGGGTTATTAAGAGCGTGGCACTGTACGGTACCCCTGTTTGGGCTGACGCTTTGTCAGCGAGTCGGAGAAACATCACACTTCTACAGTGTCCTACGAGGCGGCCACCACCCTGGCGGGTTTACCACCTCTGGAGTACCTGGCGCTCGAAGACGCCTACGTTTACAGGCCTCTTCGTCTCGAGCGTCAGGACTCTACCCCGCCAGGGGAGACAATATGTCGGGACGAGCTAAGGCTCCAGGCCCGGCGGTCCACAATGTTCAAATGGCGGGATGTCTTGTCCCGTCACAGCGACCATTGGACCGTCGGGGCGGTCCTGCCCATCCTGGATAGATGGGTGGATTGTAGCAGCGGACGGCTCACATTCCGAGCCACACAGGTGCTGACCGGACATGGTTGTTTCGGTCAGTACCTGTGCCGAATCGGACGCGAGGCAACCGCGCGGTGCCACCATTGTGGCGCCGCGGAGGACTCGGCGCGGCACACTCTCCAGGAGTGTCCAGCCTGGGAGGTGCCACGTCGGGTGTTAGCGGCGAAGGTGTGTCCGGACCTCTCGTTGCGGAGTATCCTTTCGGGGATGCTTGGTTGCGGGAGCGTCTGGCAGGCCATGATCTCCTTTTGCGAGGAGGTCATGGTCGCGAAGGAGGCCGCCGAGCGGGTTCGGGAACAATCCATGCCAGCTCGACGTCGCCTACGGGTAGGGCGTCGTAGACGTTTGCCCCGTTCCTCCTCGGGGGGGGGGGGGGGCGGCTTCCACCTTCGGGTGTAAGTCACTTCTAGGAACCCTTCGGGGGGAGGGACTTCGCCACCTTCGCCGCGCCTGCGGGCCACGATGGTGGCCGTTACGCCTCAGGGGCCACGACTCGGCATTTGTCGGGTCGTGGTATCGGGTTTGACGCACCCGGGGCACTCAGTCACACCGGGCCAAGCCTGGCCCGAGGCGTCGACGACGCCCGTGCGGGGTGGACCATTTAGAGAGGCTTCCTTCGCCCCTTTCGAGCGAATTTTAGCACACACAGTGCCGATGAACATTTAATAGTGTTCATTTAAACATTGTTTCAACCTCACGCGGGGAAGAAACAACAAAAAAGGAAAAAAACGCTCGTTGAACGCGGACGGAGGTGGCGCCACCCCGAGTTCAGCGGAGGGAACCACGCGGCAACGGTAAGTTCTAGAACTTTCTAGAAATTCTGACCGAGTGCAGCGTGTGTGTGTGTGTGTGAGAGAGAGAGAGAGAGAGAGAGAGAGAGAGAGAGAGAGAGAGAGAGAGAGAAAGAGAGAAAGGAAGCGCAGTGTGCGAAAGAGAGAGAGTGAGCCGGTCGGTCCGAGAGTGAGAGAGACTCGGATTTATACGGCCGGCCGTGCGCTAAACAAAGACGATACGTGTTTGTGTGTGCGCGAGCGATAATACACTAAGTGTGAACTATCCGGTGGAAAGTGTGGTTTTTCCACACGGGAGCGATCGATAGTGCGCGGATTGATTTTCTCTCGGGAGAAATATCCGTGTGCGCGACCGTTCTCGCGTAATTCAAAACGCGCGTCGCCTTGCTTGGCGCGCCAAGCATGGCCTCGCTCAGTTACGCGACCGCGGCGAGTGAGGGGGAGAGGACAGGCCCCAGTGGCCCTGTTATAGATGCAGATGGATGGATCCACCCCCGGGACTACCAGGAGATGAAGCAGGAGAGGACACCTCTCCCACTACGTACAAAGACGAAGCGACGCATCTCCCAGGATTCGGGAGAGGAGACCGATACGTCGGTGACGTCCATCCTGACAGTCTCATCAGGAACGTCATCCCGATCATCGGCGAAGAGGGGGCGACCCCCCACAACGGGGGAGTACATCGGCCTAGCCGAGGCCAAAAGAGCCGTTAGGCTTGAAATTGAGAAAGAGGAATAGATAGCTCTGGAGAGAGAGCTTCTCTATGGCGAGTGCGTCCCGCCGCCCTCTGGAAGATCGACAAACCCTATTCCTCCGCAGGAGGAATACGATGAAGAGGCGAGAAGAATGCCCACCCCGGATTTAGCGGTTGGCGCGTTAAAAGCCGCAAACCAGGTGGAGACGGCGGCCGCGAAATCGTCCCAATTGAACGGGACGATCAAGCGGCAAATGCGGATCGCCGCGCGTATACTATGCGGAGCGACGACTGAAGTGGTGCAGCGTGCAAAGCGCCCATTACGAAGCGATGACACGGAGTCGAATGTATATCGGATTCGTCTCTAGGAAATAGAGGAGGAGAATACGCGGCTGAGAGAGCGCCCCGCCGCATTGGAAGAACCATTGTCGAGAAGATCCTCCTCGCCGATCGCAGCAAGGAAGTCACCGCGAAAGGACGCAGACTTGAGCGTCCTTATAGAGAAAATCGGTGAGCTGGTGAGCGACCGGCTGAACGATTTCTGGGCGCGAGCGGAAGCCCGATTCGCGCCCAAAGAGACGACTCTCCCGCCAACGGATTCGACGGACATCTCCTGCGGGGAAAGCTCCGCATCTCAAGGAGCCGCACGGGAGAAGAAAGCTGGAAAAACGGCGGAAAAATCGAAGAAAACGCTCCCGCCAGCAAACAAGAGCGACGAGGCGGCGGCAAGAAAACAAACCGCGCGCCAAGAAACTTCCTCCATCCAGAAGAGGATGGAGAAGATTCAAGAAGACCAGGTCGCCAGGGAGGCTGCCCAAAGCGCTGGAAAATCCGCAACTAGTATCAATGTTGCGGATAACACCGCTAAAGAAACGCCGTGGACTCAAGTCCTCGGCAGAAAGGCCAAAAAGGCCGATAATACGAAGAAAGACGCGCCGAAGAAAGTGGAGGCGCCTGTACAAGGCGGCAAAAACACGCAAAAGGCACAGGAAGACAAACATCAAAAGAAGGAAGTAAAAATGCCGAAGAATCCTTCGACGGCCACCGTGACGCTTGCCCTTCCGCAAGGGAGCGCCGGCACATACGCGGACGTTATGGCGATGGCCAAAAGGCTGATTAGCCTGAAGGACATCGGAATCGACGAAGTAAGGGCGAGGAAAGCCCTCACAGGAACCCTCATTCTGGAAGTGACGGGAGAGGGCCGAGACGGAAAAGCGGACGCGCTGCCCGCCAAATTACGCTGGATTTTCACCCCCGAGGAGGTGAAAATCACACTACCGCTGAAGCGAGTCGGCATGCGAGTGTATCGCATCGAAGACTCGCTGACGACAAACGAAGTCGTGGAGGCGATTGCCGCAGGAGGAGGCTGCCGAAAAGAAGACATCCGCGCCGGGCGGAAGAAAATCGGCTACACAGGTCTGGGACACCTTATAATGGAATGTCCCATTGCCGCGGCAAAGAAAATAACCGACGGAAAGCTCAAGATTGGCTGGACCTCGGTGAAAGTGGAGGCGTTGGAAAGACGCCAATTAATTTGTTTTAAATGCTGGGAGGTAGGGCACGTACTTGCTAACCAATTGTTAATCTCGCCCCAGGACGGGGTCCGATTTGCCACCTCACCCATACGGGTACAAGCACAGTAGAACAGCCCTCTACCAACCAGTTACGCCATGTCACTGAAAGGGGCGATGGAAAAATCCAGATGTGCCGCGGCGCCTTTCCCAGCGGGCGAGTCCTTCAGCTACTCCGTCGGAGAGGACGAATCCTAACCGCCGGAGTACCCACGGGGAACCTCAGGGAAACGAACTCGCTACGTGTACGCGAACACGCTCACTCTGACCCTTTTTGAATTATTGTGCATCAGTTTGGCCAAATTTATAGATGCACCAGACTGCCTGCTCAGTCTATTCAATTTTACTGTACGAATGGATTCGGACTATTTTGGGCAGTCGATAATGCATCAAACCTCCGAGTCCGGGTATAATTCGATAGCCCCAGAGCCCTGTTAGCCACCGGGCAAGCCCGGCGCCCAGGTTCCACCATGAGGAGGTGGGGATGGGTACTTCCTGGACACCCAGGTTCTGGAACCCGCACGTACTTGCTAAATGTACGAAAGCCGAAGACAGGCGCGAGGCCTGTTACAGGTGCGGAGAAACGGGACACCGCTCTGCGGAGTGCAAGGTGAAGACCGCCAACTGCCCTGGATGTAAGGCCGCGGGATGCCAGGCCGACCACAAACTTGGAGGAAAGGCGTGCCAACCGGCACCGTCCGCTAAGAAGACGGGGAAATTGAGAGTTCTCCCTGCAAGACCCGTCGTCGAGAAAAATAAATCCACGACGAAGAAGAAAGTGAAGAAATCTGCGACGGACAAACCCGCGGAAACTAAAAGGAAACTACACAAATGCTCCAAATTAACTTGAATCACGCCGCAAGAGCTCAAGATTTAATGATCGAGAGCCTACAAAGCGGCGTGGTCGAGTTAGTGGTGGCATCCGAGCCGTATTTTATCCACGACAAGCCGTCGTGGATAAGCGATACGGAAGGAAAGGTCGCGATCATCCAGGCGACGCCGACACGCATCCGGCCGATCACGCTCATCGCGCAAGGGCGAGGATTTACCGCCGTAATCGAATTGTAGGCGCCGCCGAGCTGGTCGTTGCAAGATTTCGACCAGCTTTTGGATGAAGTGGGAGGGGTGGTAAGACGCCACGCCCACCTACCAACGTTCGTCTTGGGAGATTTGAACGTGCATTCAACGCTCTGGAATTCCTCAAGAACGAATCAACGCGGCCACTCTACGATGGACTGGGCAGCTTCCATTAATTTAAAGTTATTAAATCATGGAGACTCCAGTACGTGCGTGCGTCAACAGGGCGAGAGTAAGGTCGACCTCTCGTTCGCGAACAGCGCCGCAGCTCGTAGAGTTACGAAGTGGATAGTAGATACGGCTGAGACCTTATCAGACTATATTTATATAAGGATCAGCGTATCTAAAATTCAAGAGAGGAGAACAGCGACCAAAAATCAAAATAAATGGTCGCTGAGAAGAATGGACGATGACCTATTTATGGCAGCAACCCTCGTGGCTACCTGGCCGGACGAACCGACCGAAGAGGCCGTAGTCGAGAGCGAAGCGGATTGGTTTACGAGGACAAGCTGCGATAAAGAAGTCGAAAGCACGAGCCTGGGACGGGCTGCTCGAAACTTTGCGCGAGAACCCGTGGGGGCGTCCGTATAAAATCGTAATGAATAAATTACGACCATGGACGCCCCCGTTGACGGAAACAATGGAGACTTCGTTCCTGGAAGGAGTCGTCGACACGTTCTTCCCGTCAGAAGATCCAACGTCGGCGACGATCAACAATAATTCAACGATTACATCAAGTATCTCAAGAATTAATGACCCGAACACCTGGTCACGGGAATATGAAGTTTCCAAGGAATAAATGGCTCGCGCCATCAAAAGAATGATGAAGAAGAACACCGCGCCCGGACCGGATGGAATCCCAGGACGTGCGTGGTCCATGGCTTGCAGCATCCTCGGCTCAAGATTGAGAAAATTATTCTCGACTTGTTTGAAGACCGGGATACTGCCCTCAAGATGGAAAACCGGCAGATTGGTCCTTCTCAAAAAGCCGGGAAAACCAGAAGACTCTCCGTCCGCCTACAGGCCGATAGTCTTGCTCGACGAGGTTGGGAAATTATTCGAAAGAATAGTCCACGACCGACTCGCCGAGCACCTGTCGCGCGTCGGACCGGACCTGGAAGACAACCAGTACGGCTTTCGAGAAGGAAGATCGACAATCGACGCGATACAAAAAGTAAAATGTCTCGCGGAGAATGCGATCAAAGAAGGGGGAGTCGCAGTGGCGATTTCTTTAGATATAAAGAACGCCTTCAACTCCCTCGAGTGGAAAGCGATTCGAAGAGCGCTCGAAGAACACAGGTTTCCACGATACCTGTGGAGGGTCGTGGAAAACTACCTGATCGAGCGAGCGATAACCTTCGAGAGTCGCAACGGTTTCGTTAAGAAGGAAATAAGCCGCGAGTTCCACAGGGATCTGTTCTCGGTCCCCTTCTGTGGAACATTGGTTACAACGCGGTCTTAAAATCGCCAATGCCGCTAGGAGTTCATCTCACGTGCTATGCGGATGATACTCTGGTATTGGCGATAGAAACGAGCCGGAAGCGTGCAATCTGCCGGGCGGAAATCGCTGTAGCGGCCGTGGTCAAGAAGATGGAAGAACTGGGGCTTCAAATGGCGCCGGAGAAAACGGAAATCCTCTGCTTCGAAGGAAAAAGAAGAGATCCGAGTGGAGGAAATGAAATGGTTACCATCGGTCCAACGCAAGTTAAAGTCGGGAGCGAGATGAGTTATCTCGGAGTGCTCCTCGACGATAAATGGACGTTCGACAGCCATTTCGCTCGTCAGGCCGTTCGACTGGATGCTGCGGCAAATTATCTGAGCCGCATCATGTCGAATATGAACGGTCCTGACGAGAAAGTCAGAAAACTTTACGCCGCCGTCGTGAAAAGTATCGCTCTCTACGGAACCCCGGTGTGGAGCGACGCACTTTGCAGGGGGGGAAGAAGCCTTCAACTCCTACGAAGTGCGTGGAGAAGAATCGCGATCCGCGTCGTGAGAGGATATCGCACGATATCTTACGACGCGGCAACGCTGTTGGCGGGCCTCGTGCCCCTCGAATACCTGGCGCAAGAAGACCAAACCGCTCCAACGAGAGATGAATTGAGAAAGGAAGCCAGACGCTTCACTTTCTCAAAATGGAAAGAAAAGCTCGCCCCAGCGTCCGCTCACAGGACCGTGGGGGCGATAATTCCCATTCTGGAAAAGTGGGTTGAAGAAAGAAAAGGACAACTGACCTTCAGATCCACGCAGGTACTGATGGGGCACGGATGCTTCGCACAGTACCTGCAAAAGATTGGGAAAGAGGCCACGGCTGCGTGTTTCCATTGTGGGGAACAGGAAGACACGGCGCAACACACATTGGAATTTTGTCCAGTGTGGAAAACGTTGCGTCATGCCCTTGTGGCGGAGATTGGTGCGGATCTCTCGCTGAATAGCATTCTTCCAAAAATGCTGGAAACCGAGAGATGCTGGCGGGCTACAATTTTATTTCGCGACAGATTTATGGCTGCGAAGGAAGACGCCGAGCGTGAAAGGGAGCGTACGCTCCCTGCTCGACGAGTCTTACGTGGTCGGCATCGTGGACGTTTGCCACGTTTCGCTTCAAGGTAGGGGACTTTCACTTCTCCGAGGTGAAAGTCGCTCCAAAGTACCCACCGGGGAGCGAAACTTCGTCGCCACCGTCCATCTCGTCGCCACGGGCGAGAAGATAATAACGGAGGAAACGAAGGAAGAAAAGGAGACAACGCAAGCGGATTCAATACAATTACGAATAGATAAATTTCGTAATTGGAATTCGCGTGCCGAAGAAAACAACATCAAAAAGAAGAGGACAACCCTTGGCTACCCTCCGTCTAAACGTGTTACGACGGGGGGCCATAAACAAGGACCGTCTAGCGAGCGAGGTACGCGTAAGATTTGGGTCAAGCACGTGCCACTTAACGCTCGTTTAGACGAGGGCATCGACCGTGGTCGTTGCGGCAGATGCCTTTTAAAAGGACGAGCTCAAAAAGAGCGAATTTAAGATCGAAGATCTCTGATCTGGGCACAGGGGGATAACTAGAAGTGTTCGAAAGAGTTCCCGGCTATCTTCCGCGACGTGCAGAGAGACCACCGCAGGGTTTTAGTCGGTAAAAGTCCGACATAACCATGGATTTCCCTGCGTTAAAAAAAAAGGGACCCCATAGCTCGGCAAGGGTGGTGTGACCCCTGTCGTTATTACCGTAAACCGGTCATGTTTCACCGGAGCGGGGGCCTTGCCTTTATTGGCCGGCCCGCGAGGGGATAAACCTCTATAAAAAGTCCCTGCCCCAAGCTGTGGTCCGCGGTGAGGGGGCGCGCCCAGTCCTTGCGGCTGGGTGTGGCCGGTGGGTGCATCGGTCTATAGCGGACCAACCTCGGGGTACCTGGCGCCCCCCGGGGTTTTTTAGCCTTCCCCCGGTATGGCGGCTCTGCCGGGGGTGACGTTTTTTCCGACCCACTCGTGGGACCAGTATGGATGCCTTTATTTAAAAAACGGGGAAGGGGGGTAGTGATGGAGAGGGAAAGGAGGGAGACGGAGCCCCGAAGGCACTCCCGGAGGTGATCCGAAGTGAGGCGGTGTCAGTACCGCACCTTCGACTCACCGCCGAGAGACGTAGGAGATTGGAGGCCCTGTCCGAGAGGAGGGAGCGCCTTGCTGCGCGTCCCTCGTCCCGGGCAGAAGAGATAGCCCCTTTGGGGGCGGGAGAGGGGGACACCGGCGAGCCCAGCCGATCTCGGGCCTCGTCGGTGTCCATTAGGTCGCCGTCGGCTCTATCAGGCCGCGAGGGGGAAGAGAGTGACTCCGCGGAGACTTATCTCCCCCCCCCCCCCCCCCGCCGACACGCTCGATGATCCTCATGCAGTTGGGGGAGCACCGCGAGAGGAGGGGCCACCCCCCCCCCCCCCCCCACCCACTATGGGGGATTATATGGCGTTGGCTCAAGCGAAAGAGCACCTCCTCCGGCTGGAGGAAGCCAGACTCAGGCTCAAGTATGAGTCCGAGTTTCTTAGCCATGACCAGAAGGAGCCTCCCCCCCCCCCTCCGGGCAAGTCAGCAAATCCTATCCCCGAGGTGGCCGACTATGCCCGGAGGTTCAGGGAAGAGGACGCTGCTACGTTAGGGCGCAAGGCCTACATAGTAGCGAACGATATAGAGTGGATCGCAGCAAAATCCACGAACATCAAGGGTGGATTCATCCGCCGTTTGCGGGAGGACTCCCGTCAACTTCTGGCTCTGGTCCAGGTGCTTCAGCAGCGACGGGAGCCCCCCCCCCCCCCCTCCAGCAATGCAGGAGGACAAGGCCGTAATAGAGGGCCTGTCAACGCGTATTTCGGTTCTGGAGGCCGAAAATAACGCCTTGAGGGCTCGGGTGGCGGAGTTGGAACGGATGCCGACTCCGGTGCGGGGGATGCCCCCGCCGCGAATGTCCAGCACCCGGGCTTCACTCCAGCCTCTTTCACCGATTGGAGGTGTTGTGGGGGGACCTGGGAGCCCCGACATGAGGCGTATTAGCTCCATGTTGGAGGTGCTGATCGACGCGAAGATGGGGGCTCTTCGCCAAGAATTGGGGCCCCCAAGGGGGTCCGTTCCTCCTTCTTCTCCTCCTCAATTTTCTGAGGGGGGGGGGGGGGGGGGGTAGAAGAGAAAGAAGAAGAAGAAGAAGAAGGAGGCTGAAAAGGCGGGGGAGCAACCTCTCCCCCCTCCGAAGCAGACCCCCAACCGAACAGGAGTAGACACCAGCCAAAGGCTGGGGCCGGTGTGCGGGGCGCACCACCCCCGCCGCGTGGTCCTACCCAGAAGGAAGGAGCTAAGGAGGGGACGTGGGCCCAGGTGGTCGAGCGGAAGGCACGTCAAGCGGCTAAGCAGCCGCAACCTCCCGCTCAGCCAACTGGGCCCCCTGCCTGAACGGATCGAGGCCCTGCTGCAAAAGACAGCGGCCCGTCCGTGAGGCAGCAGCTAGGGCGTCCCCCTCGTGCTGCTGCGGTGGTGCCGACGCTGTTGCCTACCAGCGTCAGCACCTACCAGGAGCTAATGCGAGCGGCTAGGCAGCGCGTGAGCCTACAAGAGCCAGGCATAGCTTCTGTACGGCCAAGACGTGCCCAAACCGGGGGCCTTTTATTAGAAATTCCCGGGGCGAGCAAAGCAGACAAGGCCGAAATGTTGGCGGCCAAGCTGGCATGGGCCTTGACAGATTTTGCTGTCAAGGTCTGCTGCCCGCAGAACCGTGCTGACCTAAGGGTCAGCGGGCTGGACGAATCAGTCACCCCTATGAAGGTGGCTGAAGCCTTGGCGGCGGCAGGCGGATGCCGAGTCAGCGAGGTGAGGACAGGTAACATACGTTCCTCACCGTTCGGACTCGGCACCCTCTAGGTGCAATACCCTGGCTACAGCCGCACGTAAAGTGGCTGTGACTGGGCGTCTGAGGGTGGAATGGTCAGACGTTAGAGTCGTGGCCCTCCTAGCCGGCCCGCAGCAGTGCTATCGCTGCCTCGAAAGAGGTCACGTGAGGCAGTGATGCACTGCTGATGTGGACCGTGGGGACCACTGCTATAAATGTGATGCCCCCAGCCACCGGGCGGGACAATGTTCGGCGGCTGCCCCCCATTGCATTGTATGTGTAGATATGGGGCGGCCGGCTAACCATCGGCTGGGAGGGCCACTATGTAAACCTCCCACCCGTAGGGTGAGACATGTTGCCGCCAAGGTACCCACCACCACCAAGGAAGTGACTGTGGTGGAGGTGGAGAGGGGGGGGGGGCATCTGCTCCCCCTAGACAAGTGGAGGAGAGCGCCGCATTTGCGACGGCGCTGATGGAGGGCACGAGCCAGGGGGAGGCCACGAGGACGGACTAGCCTTAACCCGTGTTCGTGTCCTCCAGGCGAACATCAACCACGCCCGCCGTGCCCACGGCCTGGACTGCTGGCCTTGATCTCCGATTGCTTAATCGGGGGTCGGCCAGTACGTGCGTGCGGTACCAGGGTGTAAGTGCCGTGGACGTTTCATGGGCTTCCTCTGGTGCCGTACGCCGTCTTACGGGGCGGCTCGCGGACGAGCAGACGGAGACCCTATCCGATCATTGGTACATTCGGATAGAGATCTCCGTCACCACCCCTAACCGCCCGTACACCCACCAACAAAGACAGCAACGTAGGTGGGCTATATAAAGCCCTGGATGAGGACGCCCTGATGGTGGCCGTTCTCGCCGTGGCCTGGTCGGAGCCGTCGACCGGGCCCGTCGTGGATGTGGAGGCGCAGGCCGAGTGGTTTCACGAGGCTATGGTTGCGGTGTGTGATACCGCCATGCCTCGTGCCAGGCCTCCGCCTCGGCGGCCCGTGTACTGGTGGTCGGCTGCAATCGCAGAATTACGGGACAACTGCGCTGCAGCCCGACGCCAGTACGCGAGGTCTCGCCGACGAAGACATCGCGACGAGGCGCGAACGGCACTGTTGTATGCTGAATACCGTCATTTGACAGTTCAACTGCAGCAGGCCATCAGGAGGGCCAAAGCTGACGCTTGGGACGGACTCCTCCGCTCCCTCGATCGGGATCCGTGGGGCCGCCAATATAAGTTTGCGGTCGGCAAACTTAGATCATGGGCGCCTCCAATAACGGAGACGTTGCACCCCAGCTCCTCGGGAGGGTGGTCGGCACGTTGTTCCCATTTGGGGACGAGCTGGCCACCTTTCCGAGGCAGGTGGACCAGTGTGACTGGTCCACCGAGCTGGAGGTGTCCGAGGAGGAGTTGGCCGGGGCTGTACAATGCCTCAGGGACCGGAATACGGCACCGGGTCCTGATGGTATCCCGGGCCGCGCGTTGGCGATGGCCCTTAGCGTCCTCGGTCCCCGTCTTCGGCGGCTTTTTACCGCTGTTTTGAGGACGGGGACCTTCCCACCTCGGTGGCGTTTTGGACGCCTGGTCCTCCTGAAGAAGGAGGGCCGGGACGCGGAGTCTCCCTCCGCATACCGGCCCATTGTGCTCCTGGATGAGGTGGGGAAGCTCTACGAACGCATCGTGGCTTACCGCCTCTCCAGACACCTGTCGCGTGATGGACCCGATCTGGCCGAGTGCCAGTTCGGCTTTAGGGGTGGGCGGTCCACGGTGGACGCTCCCTTACGGGCTCGGCCACTTCCAGGGGAGGGTTAGCATTAGTCATATCTTTAGATATTAACAATGCATTTAATACCCTCTCCTGGGAGGCCATCCGCAGGGGACTCGAATCGCATCGAGTCCCCATGTACCTGTGGGTGGCGATCGGGTCGTACCTGCGCGGCAGGTGTATCGAGTACATGGGGCGATATGGTATCCACCATCGGAGGGAGATCAGCCGCGGCATACCCCAGGGGTCTGTGTTGAGACCATTGTTATGGAACCTGGGGTATGACACGGCTCTGCG
Source organism: Xylocopa sonorina (assembly GCF_050948175.1). Taxonomy (NCBI): domain Eukaryota; kingdom Metazoa; phylum Arthropoda; class Insecta; order Hymenoptera; family Apidae; genus Xylocopa; species Xylocopa sonorina. The sequence continues at coordinate 124,548 of NW_027490463.1, forward strand.
TATCCTCCTCCCCACAGGCGTCAGCATCGTCTGCTATGCAGACGACACGATGCTGATTGCCTGTGGGAGTACACCGGGGAGGATCGTCCGACGCGCCGAGGCGGGATTAGCCCTCGTGGCTTCCCGGGTCCGGAGTCTGGGTCTGGAATTAGCACCTCACAAGACGGAGGCAATGTGGTTCCTCGACCATAACCGCCGCCTCCGTTCTTGCGGGGAGCGGTCACTAGCCCAGCCTCTGGTCCGGATAGGTAACGTCGGCATCCAGGTGGTAGACGGGATAAAGTATCTCGGGCTCCACCAGGACGGCTCTTGGAGTTTTGAGCGCCATTTCTCGCTACTGGCCCCCAGGTTGGAACGTATGGCGGCTAATCTCGGCCGTCTTTTGCCCAACCTGGGAGGTCCAGACGGGAGGGTTCGTCGCCTTTATGCGGGCATCGTACGAGCATGGCCCTATACGGGGCTCCAGTGTGGGCAGACGATCTGATGGTCAGCCGTCGCAGCAAGCAATTGCTGCGAAGTGTTTGGCGGCGGCTAGCCATCAGAGTCATCAGGGGATACCGCACGGTGTCCTATGAGGCGGCGACAACTCTGGCGGGGCTACCACCGTTAGAGCTCCTGGCGGCTGCGGATGCCTATGTTTATAGGCAGCTACGCGGTCGCCAGGATGACTCGGCCCCGCCAGAGTTAGTGAGAGAGGCGCTCAAGCTCCAAGCTCGGCGGTCTGTTTTGAATACGTGGCGGGAGCTACTCAACTCCCGCCACGGAAGTAATAGGACCGCCGGGCGGTTCTGCCCATCTTGTCAAGATGGGTAGACCGCAGCCATGGCCGGCTTACCTTCCGGACCATGCAGGTGCTCACCGGGCATGGATGCTTCGGTGAGTACCTGCGTCGGATCGGCAGGGAAGTCACGGGAGAATGTCACCATTGTGACGGACCCGGAGACACGGCGCAGCACACGCTGGAGTGGTGTCCAGCGTGGGAGATGCTGCGTTGTGATCTCCGGGCAGTTATAGGCCACGACCTTGTCCCTGCCATCCGTCGTCAAGCGGATGGTGGTGGACCAGAGGTCGTGGCGGGCGATGACGGCCTTCTGCGAGGCCGTCATAAAGATCAAGGAGGACGCCGAGAGGGCTCGTGAGCGATTCGATCCGTAATCGTCGTCCACCTTGACGGCTGGAGGAGCCTCCATAAGCCCCTCCAACACGTTTTAATTTTATCGCATTTGCGACGCGAGATGATGGACGACTTCCCGCGGGGGGAAAACCACACTTCGGTGTGGTCATACCCCATGTCTTTGCGCGGGAAGTCGTCCAGGGGGAAGTTGCAGACCATGACAGGTGGGGGCCTGTCATGGTCATTGCACGCAGCTTCCCCCGTGGTGGCGGCGACTCCAGCGTGGCCCTGGAGTCGTCGAGGAGATGTTTCTCCAAGTGTTGGAGCATGGGCTGCACTTGGCATTGTACAAGTGCCGCATGGGGATCTTGGCGCTGGGAGGGAACCGGTAGCGTTCATTTTGAGATCCCGGTTCCCTCCCAGGAGCGCCAATGGTGGCCACTGTGGGGTTTATAGCCGGTAGGAGTCCGGCATAACCCCGGAGTCCCCCCCAGGACTCCGGGGTATCCATGATGGATTTTCCCGCGTAAGAAAAAAGGTTAGGTTAGGTTAGGTTAGGTTCCTCCCAAGGGGGGGGGGGTGGTTCTACCTCCCAGGAGCCACCGCCAGTTCTGGACGTGGTACGGGGGGATGCGTCCCCGGGATCCCATAGCTCGGCAGGGGTGGTGTTGCCCCTGTCGTAATACCGTAAAACCGGTGGTCATGTCTCACCGGAGCGGGGGGCTTGCCTTCATTGGCCGGCCCGCGAGGGGATAAACCTCTATAAAAAGTCCCTAGCCTCAAGCTGCGGTCGAGCCTTTTGTTTCGGATTGCTGCACATTCGCGTCTAATTTCAGCAGACTGGATACGACTCGGGTAAGCGGCGATCCGCTCTAGCCTGTCGGTCCAGAGAGTGAAATGTCGACGTTATTTGCACTGAGTCTCACGTATGTGTCAGCGAAGCTAAGCGGCGGTCCGCTCTAACCAGCTGATTACCAATGATCGACTAACGATTAGAATGAATGTAGAATGCCCACACATTGACTCGTGGAAGAACTCGTAGGTTAAGAATGAAGTTAAAGGAGGTTATCAATAACTGAACTTGTAGTTATGAGGTAAAATCAAAGTATATATTGTATTAATCCTAAGCTTACACTGTACTTTCCCTAATACTAAATTAAAATTAGGTTTAATTGTTTAGAATTAGAACTAGAACTAAACTCGATGAATTGAATTGAATTTGAAAATTAGAATGGAAGTAGAAACACTTCTGATTGAGGCGGATAATAGCCCGCAAGCATCGAAGCTGTCTAATGATCAGCTTGCAACGAGGCCCGTAGTAGACTGAATCTCAGATCGCGGATCCGCGACATCCTTAGGTCGCGTCGCGCGCGAGTCACTCGACCCCAAAGTGGGGCGGACGGTCGTCCCGCGGAGTGGGATGGACGGTCGTGCGCGTTCGATGTGAGCGACGAGCGTCTGACGCTCGCTCGGGCGCTCTGCTTATTTCCTATTTTCGTTAAATACGCTCCTAAAATTAGGATTACACATAAGATGCCATATGCTAGCTTGTGAGTGCTGTGTCCTGTTTGTACATCGAGTGCAGTGTGCTTAAAATCGAGGATTTGCATAGTTTTAATTATAACAGTATGTAAAGTACGGATACGGGTGCGTAAGGACGGACTCCTCTTCATAGTACGTGCAATGGTCTTTGTGGCAGGTACGCGTCGTGACACGATCATGTGGTCCAACACCACTGGTGCGAGTGTGGTTGCCATAGCTCGGCAATCGGTCTGTGTTACCTTGTGTCGGTATGCTAGCCTCTGCAATCGCGGCCGGCGGTGTGCGCCCCTTTGCCGGGGGTGCAGAAGGCACCGCATTGTTAGACGGACGTCACAGTAATATCAATGCAACGTGTTATGCATATCTCGTCTACACTACAAAAAAATGTAAATGACACACTTCCTTGCAACGGTACAGCGTTTCTAGTTGTCTACATATCGAAGCAATAGAGTTCTAATGCTTCTTAAAACGCGATATCGCATCTCATTTCTATGTTTCATGATAAGATATAATATTCTTTACGAAGTGTTATGTATACCTCGCCTAAGCTTCAAATGAATGTAAATACCACATTTCCTTGCTAGAAAGCAGCGGTTCCAGATGTCTACGTATCGGAGCAATGGAGTTGTATTGCTTCTTAAAACGCGATATCGCATCCCATTTCTATGTTTTATGATAAGATATAATTTTCTTTTTGCGAAGTGTTATGTTTACCTCGTCTGGACTTCAAAAGAATATAAATGCCACACCTTCTTGCAAGGAAATGCGTTTCCATATGTCTACGTATCGAAGAAATAGAGTTGTAATGCTTCTTTAAGCGCGATATCGAATCTCATTTCTATGTTTTATGATAAGATATAATATTATTTGCGAAGTGTTATGTATACATCGTCCGCACTTCAAAAGAATGTAAATCCCACACTTCCTTGCTACGGAATAGCGTTTGTAGATATCTAGGTATCGAAGGAATAGAGTTCTGGTGCTTCGTAGATCGTAATATCGCATCTTATGTCTATGTCTCATGTAAGATGTAATGTCCAATGCAACGCGTTATGTATATTCCGTCAACGCTTCAAAGGAATGTAATTCCCACACTTCTTTGGAACGGAATAGCGACCCTAGATGTATACATTTCGAAGCTATAGTGTCCTAATGTTTCATAAAACTCGATATCGCTTCTCACTTCAATGTTTAATGTTAGATGTAATATTCAATTCAACGCGTTATGTTGATCTCTTCTACACTTCAAAGAATGTGAACCCTACACTCCCTTGCAGAGGGATAGTGTTTTAAGATGTCTGCTTTTCGAAGCAATAGAGTCCCAGTGCTTCGATGTATGTCAGTAGATTTTCATGCTCCGTAGATCTCATTATGCTTATGTGCTTTTACTCTTCAAAAGTATGTAAATTCTACAGTTCCGTGCAACAGGGGGGGGGGGGGGGGGGGGCACAATGTGTCTACGATTCAAAGCGATGGAGTTCTAATGCTCGATGTACTGCGATTTCGCAGCCCACTCCATCGTTCCAAAGTAAGTAAGCTGTATTCTTCTATGCATTGAGTTATGCCTGTCTGCTTCTTCAATTTGAAGGAATGTGAATTCTACAGTTCTATGCAACTAGATGGCGCTTTATAGTGTCTGCGCGACAAAGCAGTAGATTTCTGATGCTCCATGTAATGCAATGGGACATCTCATTTCAGCTGTTGAATATAAGTAAGATGGAATCCTCTATGCATAGCACTATGCTTATGTGATATTATACTTCGTTAGAGTGTGAAGTCCACAGTTCCATGCAACTAGATGGCGCTATAATGGGACTGCTTGTCAATGCAATAGAGTTCCAGTGCAGTATGCAATGCGATGGCGCAACTCATTTCAGCGTTTCATAGTAAGTAAGCAGTATTTTCTATGCGTTCCATTATGCCTATGTGATTCTGCATTTCAAAAGAATGTGGATTCTATTTATCCCTGCAACGCGATGGCGAGAGCTTATTCGCTAAAGCGTCCCATTTTCATGCTGCATTTCTTGTATCGCATATTGTATATTGTATCTTATATCGAGAAGTGGACGGCGGTCCACGGTGATCTGCGGCGTGTTACGTAATTTCCCGTAGCTCTTGTTAGTTAAACCCACGTCAAGGCCATAAATAATGAAGCCGTGACTTCAGTATCCCACGACTCGAGTGTGTAGTAGTCGAGAGGAGGAGCATTTCGAAGTTTCGAGGGTTGTTCTGTCCCGGGTTTCCCCGGGTTGCGTAGTCCATTAGTTTTTGCTACTTCCTGAGTAGCTGGCGCCCAAAAAGTCCCAGCCTCGCAGCTTCGAAATACCCCCTGGTTAGGCAATTATCTTGTTCTTTTACTTTGCGTTGGCGAATCCGCGGAAAGTGTAAGCACGCGCATATTTTGTACACCTACCTAACACCGGATTAAAACTGTTATATACCCCTTATTACTGGTATAATTACCCCTTCTTGAAATTCTCCTTCTTTCGACTACGTCTAGACGAATGCGCAAATTCGGTTTGCGGGATACTGAACTCACCACTTCTTTTTATATTGCCTCAACGCGGAATTACTAATAAGGACTACTAACTGTTACGCGGTACGCCACGAATGACCGGGGATCACCACCCGTTATATGATATAAAATACAATACATAATATCAAAAATGCGGCAGGAAAAACGGGACGCTTTAGTGTATATGGACTCACGCTCTCTTTTTTAGGCTCCTGAATGCTGATTCCCTCTCTCTCTCTTTCTCTCTCTCTCTCCCCCCCTCTCTCTCTCTCTGATTTACTTTCTCTCGTTCTCAAAACCGCTAGTTTATCAAATCCGGCTCGTCGCTTGCTAACTCGCTCGCTCAATGAATCCACTGGTGGTCCTCGGATCACCTAGATCCTCCTTAGGGCTCCTTGGTGGGATAGGCTGTACGCTTCGGTATTGTTCGGGGCATCGATCGGTGGATTTCGGGGATCTTCTCTTCTCGCCCCCTCGGGTGTCTCTAAGGGGGGGGGGGGGGGGGGGTCCTCCTGATCATTTGAACTGCGGTGCGTATCGCGCGCCGCGCTTTCCACGACTCACCTGCAGGTCCGCTGCACTCTTGAACTTCTCTTTTAGTGTGTTCAGGGGGGGAGGAGGTCCTTCTCACACCTAAAAACCATCCTATGCGTCTCCATGGACGATGGCAGCGGTCATATCTTCGCAGGGCCTTGGATAATATCCCTTGGATTTAAGGTTTTTCTTCTCTTACTCACTAAAGAATCTGGGGATTACAAATTTGAGCATTCAATAACAAAAGTGCATTACATATATAATGTTACATGTAACAAAAGTAGAAGACCAAAATATCATACGTAAGTAGAATCCATAATGTGGACATAGAGATACAGAACCGGCAAAAATTCCAAACAGTAATTAACAAAATTCAAAAAGGGGGAGTGAAAATCCACCTCCTTGACGATGATAGAAAACAAGTCTGCCTCATGCACTACAATATCCCAAACAACCAGCGATTGGCACGCCAAGGACAACAGATGGAACGAATTCCGTGGCAGAACTGTGCAAAGACAATGCCCCTACTCAGCTCTCGTAACGGCATACTCTCAGTACTGTGACGACACGCGTATCACGGCACTATTAATGCACCGCGATATAGCACACGGGCTACACGGTCGTGGCAATGACACTATCAGCTGACCATAGCTACATGCGTGCTAGTGGCGTAGGCTGATATTTACTAATGGGAAAACTGATTCCATAAAAATTATAAGCGAATATGAAAAATGACTAAACCAAGCAATTTATTTATTTTGATTCCAAAATAGATACACCGGCACGAAATAAAGATGTAAGAACTCGATTTAATTATTTTCTATAAACTAGCTCAATACGGCGATTTTTTCGATAAAGTCGTTAATTACTTTATCATAAAAATATATACATTTATTTTATATATATTTTTCTCAATTCATCGTTACAAATTCATGCAATTGAGGGCTATATTAAATACGATGATAACATGTTACTTAAGAAACTGCACAAGATGATGCTAGGGACGCAACAGCATGCATTTTTATTTTATAAGTAATATTTTATTTTATAAGTAATATTTTATTTTATAAATAATATTTTTAGTTTATGACAGGTTGAAAGAAATATATATGACTCTCTTAATAACTATAAATATTGGAAAACAACTATCAAAATGTCTGTCAATACTCATATGTTGAACATCTAGTGACATCTAACGGTTTTAATGTGTATGAAACCACAGATTCCCCATTACCAAATATGACCCAACGTCATTGCTGAGAAGATTCATGAATTGAGCGATGACACATGTTTCACGATGGTGCTGGCGCTGCGCGATTCTTACGGCGTTTTATGTTAGTCTAGAACGTGCTGGTTACACGTTCTCACATTTTAACTAACGAATCCAGTCACAGATGGTTACGGATCAACTGACACTCCTCCGAAGTGACAATATAGTGTCGGTATGGTGTCGCCACAATTTTGCCGTTTGTTATCTTGGATGCTTTTTAGAGCATTACGCGGAATTGAATTTATGCATAACTGCATAGAAACGATATCATATACTTTCATAATCAATGCGATATAAGAATATAAAACGAAGATCTATCCACTCGTACCAAGAGTAAAGATAGTGTTTGACACTCAAGGTTCGTTGTAAATTACAATCAAGCAGTCAATATATCAAATCACAGCACATAGTAAATCACTGAAAGTATAAAGATAGAAATAGTAAGAAAAACATATTTATTTGTTATATGTTTATAAATTCAAATTTAAAAGTCCAATTCACATTTAATATATTATTGTTTAACAAGGTGATTTAATGTTGTTTCAAATAGGCGTGGAGAACTAGCTGGTACTTCTGCCAATGTAATTTCATTTCTGCTGCATACAGTAAAAACACATTTGCAATCTAAGCAAGGTTTCGTTAGAACTGGTGGATTTTCCAAATTTTAGAAAGAGATAATGGCAGTAGTAGTTGGTTCAGCGCCAGGTGATAAACATATACAACAAGCAATGCAACGAAAACAGATTTAAAATGTTCAAGATTATATAAATTTAAACTATTACACTTTTATAATCCATGTAGCGTTTCTGTGCTTTGTAACTTATAAAGAATCTTAAGAATGTAACGCCATGTAAAGAAGTTTGGAAACAAAGAAAGCAGACCTTAATCTCAGATAAAGGAACCTTGGATCTGTTGTATATCGTGGTTACCGGCGTGCTGTGTTAAGGGATATGTCATTCGGTTTTAATTTTCTAAACGAGAACAATTCAAATAAATCTGGAGTCGACATATTGGAAGAAAAATTCTTCCAGTGAAAAATGCTGTATGCAGTGCACGAGCAGCTTCACATCTCCTTAATATTCTACAGAAAATCTTATGCTATTTTATTCGATTTACAAGAATCGAAACCATGAAACATATTATGTGGTATTTCTGTAACTGCTATCATATACACACGTGCGCGCGTTCATACAGACACGAGCGCGCGCGCGCGCACACATCTACACACACGGACATACGAAATCCATCAAGATTAAAGATACTGTGTATGTATTAGAGGATGCGTACAATAAGAAAGGACTATTACATGGATAAATTGTAGAATTCCATTTGTAATTGATAATTAGATTATAAACATTTATATGCTTTTATAGGACATTTAAATACATCAAAATTGCAGCACGCAGGTGTGTAAATATCACTTTGCGATCTCATTTCATTTTGGCAGTTATACTTATATATAAGCATCCATCCAGGCATAAAGCTTGATAAGCTTTCAACTATAAAATAATTATGAAACATTAGACTTTTCGCTGGCGTTGGTCTATTTTATCATTTCCAGAACTTGTGAAGCAGCTAGAACCATAACAACAAAGTACTTGATATCTTTGCTCATTGTGTAAAAAAAAAAATTAAAAATGAATAACTATGTTCATTTTATTATAAATGTATGAGTAAAGTTCAATCCACATAATTAAATATTTCCAAACGTAATTTGTTTGATTTTGATCATTTAACGTTGCGAAATATATTACAAAAATATATAAAAATATATTTTACTTTACTTATTTTAACATTTAAAATATTTTATATTATCATATTAAACTTTTACAAAAAGAAACAAAATTTTTATAAGTAGGAATGATTTTTCCTTAATTAGTTAATATGTCGGTATCTTTTAAAAAGACGGTATTCAATTTTTCAAAGTTAGTTTCGACTCTAAATTTACCATTAATATCTCTTATTTCATTGCTTTTCGTAGATCAGCGATAATTTTCAACTTTTCCATTACAACTTTTCCGATGCAAGTATTAATTCTCGGAAAGATTTATAATATTATATTACTAGTAAACTTATTTTGCATTTCTAATTAATTTGAACGTAAAAAAAATTTTTTTATGAGAAAGCATTGCGAGAAAATTATGAGAATCCATTTTTAATGTTGTACCTAGTGGTTGACTAGGTTCTCTTCTCCCTGTCGCATCTTCCTACCATTTTTGAGATCCAAGAACCGTGTACCGTCTTCGTCACCTTTAAAATTTACGAAATTTACATATTGTAAATTTTTGCAAATGTGATATTAATTAACTTCTGAATTATGGTTGCTTGGGCAATAAATCAGACTGATCTATAACGTACTGTAATGTACGAAGACCAAGAAATTTTTTTAACATAATGAACAATAGATAATATTTGAGTTTACAGTGTTGTTAACGAACTCGCTGTTTAAATTAATTTGGATGACAATTAATATTTGCATGATCTTTTCCATTGTCATATATAATTATCCAAAACTATCTGTTCTAAATTCTCCTCTAGGGAGGAATCAGGCATCAACTTATCTTATCAATAATATTTATATTCTGTAAAATAAATTGATTTGTTCACTAAAATATATATTTATACATTCATATATTAATTGTAAACCTTTATTTAATTATTCACATCTAGATTACACGCATAATGGGTAAAATCAGACATTCCTTGAGTTTTTTAATAACGTCTCATCCATTAAAGACTGATTAGTAACAGATTTACTGTCTTCGTAAAATAAAAAATGTACATTGCATCACCCATTATTTCCAGCTTCCCACTATAATTTTGTGATTCTTGCTGGTGTTGCTTGTGATTAATAATCCATAAATTATCGACGACTAGAGTTACCAACAACCGACAACGTATGATATCACACACGAGTGGTGTAACCAATAGTAGGTAACTCAAGACTTATGAACGACTGGAGTTTCCTGCGGTCGATAACTCACGATATATCGACAGTAAGTGATGCATGATGTCGATAACTCATGATGTTATAACGGCCGGCATTACGAATAGTCGGTAATTCAAGAACTATCGACGGATGACATTGCCAGCTATTGATAATCCATCTCTTACTTGGCTTAACTTAATCTATCATCCTCTAAAATTAATTTAAACCAAGCTAAACCCAGTTACACCTAATCTGACTTAACTTGCCTTCACTCAAATCTAACCCAACCTAACACAATCGAACTTTCCCTCTTTTAAACATAAGCAAATCAAACCTACGCTTTCTTAAATCTATCCTAGCATAACCGAGCAACCTAACAAACATTTCGAAACATAATCCAACCTTAACTGACCTAGCGTAACCTAACTAAATCTAACGTGACCACACTTCCATCTCGGGACGGAAGCAACTTCTGGAACTTTTCTAGGGATGAGGCTATGCAGTAAGTCTTCCGCAGTTTTGGAGTGGCAGAGATCCGCTCCGATTGAACGCTTATCCACGTAACGTAATGTAATGATCGGTGGGTTCAATCGGAGCGGATCCGCATCGAGTACAGGAGTGCCTTCGGCGGAATGAAAACGAATAATCGGAATCTCCAATATATGACATATATATATATCAACGGATGCAAGGGAGAACACTCGAATTCGGGATAGCGAAACCGGAGCGCCATCCTGAGGTAATGGTACAACGCCGGTTCCGGGATGGTGTAGAAAGGGAATGTGGAGGATCGAAAGCATAAAATAACAACAATGTAACTAAAGAGAAAGAAAAAGAAAATCTGTGGAAACATTGCATTTATTAAAAAGAAAATATTAATTTAAATTGAACGAATCAATATCACTCATTGCGACAAGCTTAATGGAAAACGCGTGACTACGAATCGGTTAGAGTATAAGATAGGTGGTGGTTGCGAGTCGAGTGGCCCTACTCGGCAAACAGTAGGATGACGGAGGGTCTGCAGCCCTCAGCCCCGTCGTGAGCGAGGCTGCTGGCATATGCTGCTGAAATGTGCTGCTGGCTCGAGATTCGGAATCAGCGCCATCGTATCCTGGCAGAAGATTAAAGGTTGGGCAGGCGGTTCGGAGCCTCCTGTCGATGACACAAAGGGATAGGGAAATAGAAAGGAATACGAAAAGTGTATATAAAGGAGAAAAAGAAAGCCTCGAAAGGAAGCAAAGACACGGAAGGAGAAGCATCAGGAGCCGAAGTAAGTGCAGGATAATGGGAAAGTTACCGATAAGAATAACGCCTACACTTTTAAATAGTCGAATAGGCAGCCACGCATAAGACGCCATGATAGATATTCTGAGCAAGGATATGGCGAAGCTAATGACATATTAGAAAACGTTAATGGAAAATATCAGGCATGTATAAAAACTGATATCGAACACTTAGTCGAATTTACTGGTGAACGGTACAGAGAATATTATATACTATATATATATATATATATAACGTGTAACTTGGATTTATGAATTCTCATATGCAGCAATAAATTAGTCCGCATATCGTGTATATATATATTTAAGAGACCTAGAAGTGAAATACAGGTTCTGATAAAGTTGGCTTCCTGAATTGGAAGGGTGTTCGTTTTTGGTGCAAGCGATGTAGATATACTCGTTAGTGGGAGTGAGGCAATAGTGCTCGTCGGTGAGATTGAAACAGCGATGACTGGTGTGAACGAGCCGTGTATACCGGTCGGTTCGAGTGACACAGCGGTACTTGGTGTGTGTGAGCGTGTGCAGGTGTGCGCGCATGAACGCTGCCGGTTGCCGGTGTTGTAGGCGAGTGCGGCGGGTTGCCTGAGTCCAGGAGTTGATGATAGAAGTGCGAGAAGGTTCATGTGTGGAATGAGTGGCAGGGGCTATACACGACGTTACACTTAGAGGTGATATCCCGTTGCATGAATTTGTGGAACTCACATTCCTTTGAAAAGCAGAAGCAGATAAGTATAATGCAATGCATAGAACATCACAAATAACTTACCTTGTAACGTTGAAATGAGATGGGCTCTCGCGTTGTATGAAGCATTAGAACTCTCATGCATTGGCACGCAAATACTACGAAACGCCTTCACATTGCATGCAACCGTAGGATTCATGGGATACGTAAGTATCAAAGAAATAGAGTTCTAACGCTTCACGTATCGCGATGATACATTTCATCCCAACGTTTCAAAGCAAGTAAGTTGTAATCTTCTAAGCATATTCTTATGCTTATATATTTCTACACTTCAAAGGAATGTGAATTCTACAGATCCATGCAATTCCATGTATAGCATTATGCTTATCTACTTGTATACTTTGAAATTTTCTTTTCTTCTAAACACCAAGTGGCCAGGAAGCCTCTTACAGGGAACGAACTGAACATTTTTATTGGTGTCCCGCTTATATTGGTTGTAGCGCCTCTTCCTGAAATTAGATTATATTGGTTTCAAAAGGAAATGTGTACAAACGATCGAATAAAAAACGCGGTGAAGCGCAATCGGTTTATACAGAATACTTTTCATTTCACCGTTATTTCCATGGCTAGGACTGAGGATCGTTTGTATAAACTTAGAATTGTTGTTAACGCAATTCTTTACACTTTCGAAAATACTATTAACACGTTGAGTGCAACGCCGATCTTGCTGCACTTCTCGCTCAGGCGGCAGCGCGTGAGTACTTGATGCCGAATGCTTGACTAATGGGTATAAACAAACGATGACTTTAATACACTGTATCCGTTTCGCTTGGACTGTCGAAATGATACAAGCAATGCATTTGTATGCAATGTATAAACATAAAATAATGGGATGGGAATGCCAGAGAGGCGAAAGAGCAAATACAAGACGAGTGTCATTCTAAAAAATCCACGGGAGTATAAAGACCTATTGCAGCAGAGAGAATTCAGTATTATAGTGACTATTTTGAAAAAGTTTTGGTATCCATCAGCTAAAAATGTTGAGAGGACGAACAGATAGTGACTCGTCAGGAGAGCTATTTGTACCACGCAAATGTCGGCGTATAATACCACCACCATCTTCAGATAGTGACAATTCATCTAGTATTTCACTAAGAAATACTGAAACAAGTGATCCAAATGATTGGTTTGATCCGCGAGGCAACCAGCCAATCATTATACCTTTCTCAAGTCTCTATGGTGCCAAACTCGCTCATGAGGAAATGCAAAATTGTAGCACATTCTATGTGTAATTGTAGCGCATATCATAAATATACACACGAAATATCATTTATTCCGCACATTCGCTCTCGCTCGCATTCTAGAATATTCCACGCACCTAACATTTGAAACTTGAATTATTGATTAGCTTTTAAATTAAGATAATTTCGTTACTCTTCACTCGGCCGTCCTGCATGAACAATCGTTCCGAAACGTCTTCATTCATGTCATCTTCGATTTCAGATAAGTATCATAGATTTCTTCGATTCACAATTTCATAGAATCTGCTGACGTCGATATTTATAGGAGTCCTTCTCCTTGCCCTACCTTTCAAGCTACAAATCGTTGATTGCGTAAAACTCGTGCAACTTCATACGGTTCAAAATATTTATGAGCTATATTTAGACCAGTACTCTGTTGCATACGTTTAATTGCCACTAGATCTCCTTCACGATAAATTCTAGCCTTTCGTCTACTTTTGTTAAAAGTTCGCCTATTCTCTTATTGGATCCTGGATATATTTTTACTTGCTTGAAGTCGTACTTCATCTCGTTTATCATGAAAAGTTGCGATCCATTCCTTTTCAAGTATGTCTCGGATGTCAAGATAACATTTAAGTCGAGGATGTGTCCCAAAGAGAAGATGAAACGGTGACGTGCTAATACTTCGATGTATTGTTGATTTCAAACATTGTTGATCTACTTCTAAATACTTATATCATTCACAGGGCTTAGGTGTAGCTAATTTTGCTGACAACAGTATGAATGTTCTATTACGACGTTCAACTTGACCATTAGCTCTAGGATTTCCTGTTGTAGTTGAAACATGTTCTATATCTTCTTCTTGAGAATATTGCTTGAAATCATTTGCTGTGAAAGCCGTTCCCCTATCAGAAATTATTCGACGGAGATTACAGAAAATAGTCGCTTGCTTCTTCAGGAGTGACAAAACTTCATCTGTAGTAGTAGATTTTGTAGCATAAAGCCATGCAAATTTTGTAAAAGCATCTACCACTACAAATATATACTGATACGTTTTTATTTGTCGATGGCAGTGGGCCAAGATAATCGATATGAAATGTATCAAAAAGAATAATCCTCTTTTCAATCGGATTTAAATGACACTCCTGCTTCCCCTGCATCTTTTCGGCTAAGATGCATGCAACACAATTTTTTACCACCTTTTCAACTTGCTGCCGAAAGTTTGGAATCTAATAATCTTTACGTACGATAGCTTCAGTCTTGACCACAGAAAAATGTCCACACTCATAAGCCTACCTTATTTTATGTATCTGCATCCGACATGACACTACTAGTTGAATATTACCTCCAGAGTTTCTGTACAGAAAATTTCCCCGTAAAACATAATCATTCGTCTTGTTTAGAAGTACCACATCTCGAAGTTTCAATACAGTCTCATCTTCTTCCTGTGCTTTTCACAAACGCGCTGTAAGACTTGCATCAGATCCATCGATTAGGAAATTCGTAGGAAGAGGATTTCTACTAAGCGCATCAACATGTACCATGTCCATCCCTGGACGATGCTCTATCCGGTAATCAAATTCTTTGAACGATAATGCTCATCATGCAACACATACACGAAGATCTTTCTTATTCATTGTAGGAGTAATAATAGCTCGGCAATTAATAACAATAATAAACGAAATTCCTAATAAAGGAACTCCACATTTCTTCAACGCTTTTACTATTGCTAAAACTTGAAACTCATAGCTACTGTATTTAGATGCAGCAGAAGTTGTCTTACCACTAGAAAATAATATACAGGCTGAAAAGGTTGATCTTCGTTATTTCTTTGAAATAAAATCGCTCTGTACCCTAGCGCAGAAGCATCTGTATGCAGCTCCATCTCTACTTCTACTAGAATGCTTCCATTTAAGTCGCTCGAAAACAGAATTTAGCATTCGCTTGCAGAAGGTTAGGCAAAGGTCGCACAATTACAGGGTACTCACGGATAAATTTACGAAAATACCCGATGAGTCCAAGTAAACTTTGTACTTGTTTAACATTTGTCGGCTCTGAAAATCGTCGGACTGCATCAGTTTTAGTGAGGGGCGAATACAACCATTGTTGATTACATGCCCGAGGAATTCAACAGAAGTTTACCCAAAACAAAATTCTTGCCATCTAAATATTAAACCGGCTCCGCTCGCTACAATTAAAACACTTTCAAGATCTTTGATCCCACGTTCAGTATCATTTGATGAAATAATCAAATCATTCATGTATGCTAAAACTATTTTCTCACGAATAAGATCTCTAAATATGGTATTTGCAAATCTTTGAAAAACTGCTGGAGAATTACATAAACCAAAAGGGACTCGTAAGAATTCATAATGACCATCTGGTACAATAAATGCTGTATACTTTCGACTTGATTTATCCTGTCGCACGTGAGAGAACCCGTTTTTCAAGTCAAGAGTACTGAAATTGCGCGCGACTTGTAACAGATCTAATTGGTCTTCAATCAGTTGTAACGGATATCTACATTTAATTATCTTTTTATTAATTTGTCGATGATCCACACATAATCTAAACGAATCATTTTTCTTCCGAACGCGAACAACCGGACTCGCATAATCAGAAGTAGATAACTGAGAGACTCCAGCTGCAATCCACTGTTCTATCTACACATTAACAATCTCTTTTTGCGACGCTGACAATCGTCTCGCCGATTGATATACGGACTATTCGCCTTTCAATATTAATTTTATTGCAATTTCACGTTCAAAGGTTTTCCTCGGCTTGTAATTACTAATAAGATTTTCTATCGCCACTTGCTAATTAGGATCTAATGCATGAGACACATCAACTTGATTTACTTCTAACACGACACTCGTCACATCTGTTTTAAATATTTCCGGTACAGTGCTTTCTCTTTCAACAATTTCGCGCGTTACTTTCGGTAATCAACGAATAAACGCTTGTGTCGAACAATGGTATCAGAGATTCCTTCTATACAAATCGGATATCAATGCCCATCTACGGTAATTTCTGCTTGAAATTCACCAAATGTTGTATCATTCTTTGAACCTATACCATCGAAATGTAATTCATTGTGTCGTAATTCCGGAAACCGAGCTTAATAAACTCGTCTGTGTGAATTAAATTAAAATCACATCCTGAGTCCACTAATGCTTCGATCCTGTATCCGTTAAGTAAATCATTTTTGATATACTTTCCTTACGATACTCCTAATGTCGCGCAGCTCTCTTCACTCGTTTTAAATTTCTTGGGACATTTCGACGCAATATGTCCACGTTCTTGACATATAAAACATTTTACTCCGCGATATTTCGTTGGACAATTCACGCTAATATGATCGCGCCCACCACAATTATAACATCGTACAATATTACCGGTGAACTCTTTTATCTCACCCACATTGACCACCTCGTTTTGTTCATTTCTATCGAAACTATTTTCATACTTCTCAAACTTTGTTGACATCTGCACACCCGACAAACCTTGATCTCGGAGAATTACCTCTTCAAACGCTTTCGAAAGTTGATCGGTTTTTGTAATCTGTTGAATACGCGCCTGGCTACTGAGCATTTCATCGGGATGCCGTCAATCAAATATTCAGGTATTTCATGGTCGTTGATTGGTACTCGATTTCTAAGGATGATCTTCTCGTGCAAATATTCATGAAATGTCACGTTCTTCTTCCATAATCGCTCTTCAAATTCCTTCCTTATTTCAAACTTGCTTTGTGGATGATAAAACGTAACTCTTAATTCTTCCCGCAGTCGGTTGAATGGCATAGTTATATATTCTAGTTTAGAATGAAACCATTCAAATGCTTTTCCCTTCAGTCTCATGCTGATAAGTAATCGTGCAACGTCACCTTCCAATTTATATATCGTCTTCAACAAATTGATCTGCTTCTTCCAAATTTCACAATCACCAGATTTGCCATCAAATTTACAAAGTAAATTTGCTACTGCCAAAATATTCGTTCGCCGCTAACTAATTTCAGATAAAACACAACAACGCATCGCATCTAACTCAAGGCGCAACATAACTAACTCACCTTCTGTTAATTCTTTTTCCTTTATGGAAAAACTAATTTCTCGTTGCTGTAAATTCATTGCTGGCTGCATGTTTGATGATACATCAACACACGACCCTTCATTATCTTCACGAACCTCCTTCAGCTTGTCATCTATCCACGTTCCGTCTGGGTCAACATCCATCAAACGGGAAATTAATATAGCTTTCGAACCAGCAGTAGGTAGTTTATGCTCCATTAATATTTCTTCTAGCGCAGTAACTGTGATTTTACTCAAATCTTTCATTGCGAAAATTTTCACTCGACACCCGCGTATAAACTCGAATTGCCTCTACACGAATGTCTAATTTTCTCCAACATTCTGTCTTCAAATACTCAGTGATATTCCAATCCTTAGAACATATCCCATTTTAATCTAGAATGTCTTCTTGATAATTACTACGCCTGAGATCCACAAATTGTAGGGAACTTATTAACTAAAGACAATCACAAGATTTTGTAAATCATTAAATAGTTCATCTCAACTGAGATATAACTCCAAAGAATGCTAATGAACAACAGCTTGATCGTTTTAAAATATTTACACGAAAAACCCATTTATTCCACACATTAGTTCTCGCTCGCTATTTAGAATATTCCAAGTGCATAACATTTGAAACTAGAATTAATAATTAAGTTTTAAGTTAAGATAATTTAATTATCCTTCAATAACATTGAGCATGTATGCCACTACAAATCAAGGGAATGTGAACTCTACAGTTCCTTCAAACGGGATGGTGCTTCGCACTGTCTGCGTGTAAAAACAATGAAGAACTAGTGCTTCATGCAATGCGATGGCGCTTTTTATTTTAACGTTTCAAAGTAAGTAAGCTGCAGTCATCAAAGCATAGCGTGATGCTTATCTGCTTCCTCACTTCAAAAGAATGTCACTTCTACAGTTCCATTACACAGGATGGGGCTTCATGTTGTTTGCGTGTCAAAGCAGCGGAGTTCTAATGCTACATGCAATGTGATATCGCATTTCATTTCAACCCTTCAAAGTAAGTAAGCTGCAATCTTCTATGCATAGCATTACGCTTATGTGCATCTACACTTCCAAACAATGTGGATTCCACAGTTCCATGAATAGGTATGGTGCATCACAGTGCCTGCGTATCACTAGAGTAAAATCCTATTTCTCCATGCAATGCGACGTCGCATCCCATTTTAGCGCTTCAAACTGAGTAAGCAGTAACATTCTATGCATAGCTTTGTACATATCTGCTTCTACATTTCAAATGTATGTTAATTCTACGGTTCCATGTATCGGGTTGTTGCTTCATAGTGTCTACATAACAGTACAACGGAGTTCTAATACTCTATGCAATGTGATCGCATCTCACTTCAAAGTTTCAAAAAAAGGAAGATGCAATCTTTTATGCGTAGCTTATGCTTATCTGCTTTTACTGTTCAAAAGAATATGTATTATACAGTCCATTGCAAATGGATGGCGCCCCATAATGTCTGCGTGTCAATGCAGTGGTGTTACGCTGCTCCATGCAATGCAATGGCGCATCTAGTTTAATCGTTACAATGTAATTCAGCTGTAATCTCTTACGTACAGCATTATGCTTATATGCATCTATACTTCAAAAGAATGTGAGTTCTACAGTTCTATGTATCGGGATGGCACTTCAATTTATCTGCATGTCAAAGCCATGGTGTTCAAATTTTCCACGCAATGCGATGGCGCATTTCGTTTCGACGTTTCAAAGTACGTAAGCTGTAATGTTCAATGCACAGTACTATGCTTTTCTGCTTGTACACCTCAACGGAATGTGAATTCTACTGTTTCATGCAACGGTATGGCGCTCCGGAATGTCTACGAGTGAATGTAATAGAGTTCTAATGCTCCTTGTAATGCGGAAGCGCATGCAGTTACAATGGTTCGAAGTAAGTATGTTGTAATCTTCCATTCGCAAAAATAATTTTTTCTGCTTTCATACTTTAAACGACTATGAATTCTTCAGTTTCATGCAACGGAATGGCGCTTCGTAGTATCTACCTCTTAGAGCAATAACGTTCTCTCTCCCGTTTCACGCAACTTAGAATTCACATTCCTTTGAATTGTAGAAGCAGATAAGCATAATGCGATGCACAGAACGTTACTGCTTACTTACTTTGTAACGTTGAAATGAGATGCGCCATCGCATTGCATGGAGCATAGGAACTCTATTGCTCTGAAACGTAGACACTATGTAGGGCCATTCCGTTGCAGAGAATTATAGCATTCACATTATTCTAAAGTGTAGAAGCAGGTAAACATAATGCGAAGCATAGAACATTACATACTTGCTTTGAAGCGTAAAAATGGGAAGCACCATCTTGTAGCACAAAATATTTGTTATTACTTACGTCGAATTAGAGTACTGAGATGCTCCATCTTGTTGCAAGGAATCTTCGAAGCTACTTACATTGACATGTATACACTCATATGCGATATCCCTTTTCGTGGATGTTTAGGAATTACTTTGAAACGTAGGACTGTGAAGTTACATCGCGTTGCATGGAGATTTAGAAAGTGCCTACTATCGAACGTAGAAATGAGAAGCGAAATCATGTTGCATAGAACCTTGCATCTTACGTACTCTGAATCGTATAAACTAATAGGGACCAAAACTTTACGTAAATATATAGAACACACATAGTTTTAAACGTTGAACTGAGAATTTGAGAACTTACTTTGAAATGTTGATAGTGAGGAGCTCTATTAGATTTCATAGAATTCAGAACTTATTTGCTATGAAACGTAGGCAGATAAGGGCCATCGCGCTGCTTAAAACGTTAGAACTTGCTTACTTCAACAAAGACACTTATTAGCTAGGTCCGTACTTTTAGAAGAATTTTTGTTAAACCACTTACATTTCACGATTTCAATATTTTTATATGTATGCGAGGTGTAATCCTTTAAGTTCTTAAATAATTACTTAGTGTTGATTATTATTTAGTAACTCGGTTATAAACGGGTCTGCATAAGCTTTAATCAATATGTTCATAAACCTGAAATTTATGCAGTTAGTTGTTAGTCACTTAGTGCTCAAACAACAAAGATCCTGACCATTTGAAAATGGTTGACTTTCACAAATATTCTTAAAAATTGAAATACTGTCCAACTGTTTGCATTGAAGACTATAATTAAAGTTTTTCAAATATTTTACCTCTTATAGACGTGTCACGTCTTGGGTCGCGGAAAATGAACCGTTTTTCGAAGTAACACGCAGCCCTGAACGGTTCCGCTCGCACAATTGCTTCGAAAACCGGGTTCTTTTTGGAACGCGGAAAACTGCGCGAAAGTCACGAAAGCGAGTATATAAAAAAGGGAATTTACCATTCGAAGTCTTGGAAATCGCTAATTACTAACCTCGTTCCAGGTATCGTCGTTGGCGAGTATCTTCCTCTGTATGGTCCCTGCGTACGGGCTGTGAGGCGGAATCGACAATGGAACGAGTACCCAGGCAGGCTGATCTCTGGTGCGGATCGGCGATGAAGGCGACGAGCGCTTGGATCGATCTGTACTCATCGAGAGCATCGGGCTTGATCTCTCCGTTGACTCCCGGATCCGCGACCGCCTCGGATCGCGCGGGAACGCGAGTCGCTAGGACCTGGAGTGGGGCGGACGCTCGACACTCGCGGTGGTGCGGACGGTCGTGGTGAGGCGTCCGCGGCAGGCGAGAGCTGGCGCGGCGCTAATACGCTCTCTAAAATTATGATTACACATGAAATGACTTATGCTATACTTGTGTGTTGCGTCCTCTTTGTACATAGAGTGCCGTATGCTTAAATACTAGAATTCGCTTGGTTATAGACATGAGTATAATACGAATATGTGTGCGTAACTGCGGGCGACCCTCGTGGTGCGTGAAATGGTCCTCGTTCGGAGGCTGCGGCTGGTGTCTGCTCCAACTGTCCGACGTATGCGCATCGAGGCGCGATCGTGTAGTTCAACTCCATGGTGCGAGGGTAGCTGCCTTAGCTCGGTGATCAGACTGTGTTACCGTGTGTCGGTTTGCTCGTCTCTGCAATGGCGGCAACCGCTGTATGCGGCTTTGCCGGGGGGTGTAGGAAGTACCGGGAGGTTCGGCGGGCATCACAATTCTATCCTTTTAGAATATCAATGCAACGCGTTACATATACCTCGTCTAAACCTCAAAAGAATGTAAAAGCCACACTTCCATGCTAGGAAATAGCGAATCCCGATGTCTACGTATCGCAGCAATTGAGTTCTAATGCTTCTTAAAACGCGATAACGCATCTCATTCCTGTGTTTCACGATAAGGTATAATATTCATTGCGAAGTGTTATGTATACTTCGTATACACTTCAAAAGAATGTAAATGCCACAAATCCTTGCCAGGAAATGCGTTTCCAGATGTCTACGTATCGAAGCAGTAGAGCACTAATGCTTCTTATAACGCGATACTGCGTCTCATTTCTATGTTTCATGATTAGATATAATAATCATTGCGAAGTGTTATGTATGCCTCGTTTACACTTCAAATGAATGTAAATGCGACAATTCCTTGCTAGGAAATAGCGTTTGCAGATGTCTACGTATCGAAGTAATAGAGCTCTAGTGCTTCTTAAAACGCCATATGGCATCGCATTTCTATGTTATATGACAGGAAATAATATTCATTGCGAAGTGTTATACATACCTCGTCTACACTTCAGAAGAATGTAAATGCCACATGTAAATGCTTCGATATGTAGACATTTGGAAACGCTATACCCCAGCAAGGAATTGTGGCATTTACATTCTTTTGGAGTGTAGACGAGGTATACGTAACACTTCGCAATGAATAATATGTCTTATCATGAAGCATAGAAATGAGATGCGATATTCGCGTTTTAAGATGCATTAGAAATCTATTGCTTCGATACGTGGAAATCTGCAAACGCTATTTCTTAGCAGGGAAGTGTTGCATTTACATTCATTTGAAGTGTGTACGAGTTATACATAACACTTCGCAATGAATATCACATCTTATCGTGAAACATAGAAATGAAATGCGGTATCGCGTTTTAAGAAGCATTACTATTCTATTGCTTCGATACGTAGATAGCTGCAAACGCTATTTCCTAGCATGGAAGTGTCGCATTTACACTCATTTGAAGTGTATACGAGGTTTACATGACACTCCACAATGAATATTATATCTTATCATGAAACATATAAATGAGAAGCGATATCGCGTTTTAAGAAGCATTAGAACTCTATTGCTACGATAGGTAGATATCTGGAGACTCTATTTCGTAACACGGAAGTGTCGCATTTACATTCTTTTGAAGTTAGTACAAGGTATACAAGACACTTCGCAATGAATATTATATCTTGTCATGAGACATTGAAGTGAGGTGCGATATCGCGATTTAAGAAGCATTATAACTCTATTGCTTCGATACGCAGACATCTGCAAAAGCTACTTCCTAGCAAGGAAGTGTCGCATTTACATTCTTTTGTAGTGAATACGAGGTATACATAACACTCCACAATGAATATATATTATCACGAAACATAGAAATGAGATGCGATATCGCGTTTCAAGAAGCATTAGTACTCTATTGCTTCGATACGTAGACATCTGCAAACGCTACTTCCTAGCAAGGAAGCGTAGCGTTTACATTCTTTTGAAAGGAATTCGAGGTATACATGACACTTCGCTATGAATATTATATCTTATCATGAAACATAGAAATGAGATGCTATATCCCGTTTAAAGAAGCACTAGAAATCTATTGCTTCGATACGTAGACATCTGCAAACGCTACTTCCTTGCAAGGAAGTGACGCATTTACATTCATTTGAAGTGAATACGAGGTATGCATTACACTTTGCAATTAATGTTATATCTTATCATGAAACATAGAAATGAAATGCGATATCGCGATTTAAATAGCATTAGAACTCTATTGCTTCGATACGTAGACATCTGCAAACGCTATTTCCTAGCATGGAAGTGTCGCATTTACATTCATTTGATATATATGCGAGGTATAAGTGACACTTCGCAATGAATACTATATCTTATCATGAGACATAGAAATGAGATGCAAAATAGCGTTTTAAGAAGCATTACAACTCTATTGTTTCGACACGTAGACATCTGCAAATGCTATTTCCTAGCAAGGATGTGACGCATTTGCATTCATTTGAAGTGTATGCGAGGTTAAAGTGACACAGCGCAATGAATATTGTATCTTATCATGAAACATAGAAATGAGATGACATATCGCGTTTTAAGAAGCATTAGAACTCTATTGCTTCGATACGTAGATATCTGGAAACGCTATTTCCTAGCAAGGCAGTGTGGCATTAACATTCTTTTGACAGGCAGACGAGGTATACATAACACTTCGCAATGAATATTATATCTTATCAGGAATCATAGATATGAGATAAGTGATCCTAAGTTTCATTGTTGATATAATATTCATTGCCAAGTGTCATGTATACCTCGTCTAAACTTGAAAGGAAAGTAAATGCCACACTGCCTTGCCAGGAAATAGCGATTCCAGATGTCTACGTATCGATGCAATAGAGTAGTAATACTTCTTAGAACGTGATAACGCACCTCAGTCCTATTTATCGTGACAAGATATAATATTCAATGCGAAGTGATATGTATACCTAGTCAACACTTCAATAGGATGTAAATGCCACACTTGCCTGCTAGGAAATAGCGTATGCAGATATCTACGTATCGAAGCAATAGGAGTCTTATGCTTCTTTAAATGCGATATCGCATCTCATTTCTATGTTTCATTATACGATATAATATTCAGTGAGAAGTGTTATGTATACCTCGTCTACACATCAAAAGAATGTAAATGCCACACTTCCTTCCTAGGAAATAGCGTTTCCAGATGTCTACGTATGGAAGCAATAGAGTTCTGATGCTTCTTAAAGCGTGATATCGCATCTGATTTCTGTGTTTCTTGATAAGATATAACATTCATTGCGAAGTTTTGTGTATACCTCGTCTACACTTCAAAAGAATGTAAATGCCACACATCCTTGCTATGAAATGCGTTTCTATATATCTACGTATCGAAGCAATAATGTTGTAATGCTTCTGAAAACGCGATATCGCTTCTCAGTTCTATGTTTCTTGACAAGATATAATATCATTGCGAAGTGTTATGTATACCTTGTCTACACTTCAAAAGAATGAAAATGCCACACTTCCTTGCCAGGAAATTGCGTTTCGAGACATCTACGTATCGAAGCAACGGAGTTGTAATGGTTCTTAAAACGCGATAACGCATCTCATTTCTATGTTTCATGATAAGATATAATATTCATGGCGAAGTGCTATGTATACCTCGTCTACTCTTCAAGAGAATGTAGGTGCCACACTCCCTTGCAAAGTGATAGCGTTTTTAGATATCTAGTTTTCGAAGCAATAGAGTTCTAATGCTTCTATGTATGTCAGTAGATTTTCATGCTCTATTCATCTCATTAAGCTTATCTGCTTCTACTCTTCAGAAGTACGTAAATTCTACACTTCCGTGCAACATGGAGGGGCTACAATGATTCTACGTGTCAAACCATGGGAGTTCTAATGCTCCATGCAATATAATGGCGCATCTCACTCCAACGTTCCAAAGTAAACAAATTGTATTCTTTTATGCATAGAGTTATGCCTGGCTGCTTCTACGATCTGAAAGAATGTGAATTGTACTGTTCTATGCAACCTAATTTCGCTTTATAGTGTCTGCGCATCAAAGTTGTTTTTAATGCTTTTTTAAGATTTCAGATTTTTAATGCTTCATGCAATGCAATGGCACATCTCATTTCAGCGTTTCAATCTAAGTAAGATAGAATCCTCTATGCGTGGAACTATGCTTATCTGATATTATACTTCGTTAGAATGTGTAGTCCACAGTTCCATGCAACAGGATTGCGCTTCAATGGGTCTGTGTGTCAATGCAATAGAGTTCCAATGCTGCATGAAATGTAATGGCGCAAACACTTTCAGCGTTTCATAGTATGTAAGCTATACTCTTCTATTCGTACCATTATGCCTATGTGATTCTGCATTTCAAGAAAATGTGGATTCGACTTTTCCGTGCAACGTGAAGACGCTTCATATTTTGTGTGTGCCAAGGAAATGCAGTTTTATGGCTACATGCAATGCGATTGCACATCTTACTTCAACGTTCCAAATTAAGAATGCTGTAATCTTCTATGCATAGCGCTATGCGTATCTGCTTCTACACTTTAGAAGAACGTGATTTCTAAAGTTCCATGCAACGGGATGGCACTTGATTGTATCTGCGTGTCAAGGCAATGGAGTTCCATTTAAGCAAGCAATGAGCATCTCATTTCAACGTTTCAAAGTAGGTAAGCTGTAATCTTCTATGCATAACAATATGCTCATCTGTTTGTACAATTCCAAAGATTGTGAAATCCACAGTTCCATGCAAAGAGTTGGTACTTCATAGTATCTACGTCACAGAGCAAAAACGTCCTCTCACCCGTTGAAAGGAACTGTATAATTTACATTCCTTTGAACTGTAGAAGCAGATAAGTATAATACGATGCATAGAATGTTTCTGCTTACTTACTCTGTAACGTTGAAATAAGACGCGCCATTGCATTGCACTATACATTGGAACTTTATTTCTCTGAAACGTAGACACTATTAAGGGCCATTCCGTTGAAGGAACTGTAGCATTCACATCATTTCGAAGTGTAGAAGCAGCTAAGCATAATGCGATGCAAAGAACATTACATCATACTCGTTTTGAAGCATGAAACTGAGGAACTCCATCTTGTTGCACAGAATTACTTTGAAACGTAGGTCTGTGAAGGTGCATCGCAATGCATAGATATTTAGAAAGTGCTCAGTATGAAATGTAGAAATGAGAAGCACCATCAGGTTGCATAGAACTTTGCATCTTACGTACTCTGAATTGTATATACTGTTAGGAACCATCGCTTTACATAAATATATAGAACACACATAGCTTTAGACGTCGAACTGAGAATTTTAGTACTTCCTTTGAAACATTAATAATGAGGAGCTCCATCGGACTTTCATAGAAATTCAGAACTTACTTGCTATGAAACGTAGGCAGATAAGCGCCATCGCGTTGCTTAGAACTTTAGAACTTGCTTGCTTCAACAAAGATTTCTATTGGCTTCGTCCGTTCTTTTAGAAGAGTTTTTGATAAACCACATACCTTTCACGCTTGTGATATCTTTGAAAGTATGCGAGATGTAATCGTTTAAGTTTTAAAATGATTACTTAGTGTGGATTACTATTTAGTAACTCGCTCATAAACGAGTCTGCATAGGATTTAATCCATAAGTTTCTAAGCCTGGAATTTATGCAGTTATTTGTTACTCACTCATTGCTCAAACGACAAAGATTCTGACCACTTCAAAATGGTTGACTTTGATCAATTTTCTTAAAAATTGAAATACTGCCCAACAGCTTGCATTAAAGAATGTAATTAAAGCTTTCAAAACATTTTACCTCTTATAGATGAATGCTGGAATTGAAATTGAATGTTTGACTTTTCTAACTCCTGTTCAGACATCTTTCTATTGGAATGTTCAAGTATTTTTCATATTCGTAATTATTAAAAATGTTTTACCTGATTCTTTAATTTAATATTCAGAATTTCCTGAGAAATATTTTTTATCGTAATGAACTATATAATTGCAATTATAATTCTTTATGAAATAATAATAACAGCGAGGTATGTATTCTTTCTTGTAGTTTTGTAAAGAGTATTTAATCTTTCTATCTAAAATGAAACATTGAGATCTGTTTACAATCTAATGGAATTTAATTACCCTTTGATTCAAATTCACAATGATAATCTTCCATAGTTCAACAATTTTGTGAGCTGTCCTCAGGAATCCGTAGCTCAGTACTTATAAAATGGACGACACAAAGAACAGCCTAACCAAATGTCTAATTTTATCATGTTTAACTTATGCCACAAACTATTGAAATGCCCTTCGAAATTGTTTATTCACAGTGAAGTAAACGGTAAGTATTACGCCTTCCACCACTGTTTACAATACGTATGTTTCATTTACTATCAAAACCGTGAGTATTATCGCCTTTCTTTACTTTTTGTAACCTTCAATGGCTTCATGTTACAGATCGTTGAACTTGTTTTAAAATGCTCTATCGTATTACGGAAGAATGGACATACCAATTCATTTTAAAAAATGAAGGTAACCTTCATATGTCCAACATACCTCCACTTACAAAAAAACTAGTTTCATCAACGGATGGGCCCTTTGTACTATGCAATTTTATATTAGCAAAAACTTCTATGAAACTTAAAGTTTCGTGGATATATGAGGAGCTAATTATTACTGCCTCACCTTATATATTGTTATGAATGTGTCCAACAAGGCAACGATGAACAGAGTTAAATTTAATATTATGATGTTTATTATTTTACTTATAGTATATTTGTTTTTCTGGAATTTTGCCAAAAAACAATGTTCACGATGTCGACAGATGAATATATTTGCCTTAGAATTACAAGAGCTGACAATTTCGAAAGTAGAATATTTCTTTACTTCGCTAACCGAATCATTGCAAACGTTAAGTAAAGTGCGTGCCTTTCAAAACAGTCAGATGCAAATTACGATACAACGTTTCCAAGAAATGGTACGTGTCACTGTTTTTTAATTTTCCTTTCTTTAATCAAAGGAAATTTAATTGAAATATCCGCAAAATTTAAGGACAAAAAAGTTATTGTAATTTGATGCAACATATATGATGGTGATAAAGGATAAGTATACGGAACTGAAAATGGAAAGTAGCGAGCAGAAAAAGAAACTGATGGAGCTACAAAGTAGATTGATATATCCCTCAAATGATGATTCTAGGTTAATAAAATCTGTTAATCAAAGAACTATTGCAAAAATCAAGTATAATCAATATTACTTCTGTTCAATAGCTGTAATAGAACTGGACTGAAATGGATATAAGACAGGCATTTATACGTTCTATACGTATTTATACAATCTATACGTTCTATTCTATGCAAAGGCAAATATTTCAAAGAGAAAAAATGTATTACTTACAAATTACTTATGTTCGTAGAGATCTCACTAATTCAGGCTTCTCGTCTTCCAGATCTAATCATTCATTTAACATGGAAAGGGGACGAGGAATAGTAAAAGGTTTTCATATTTCATAGTCTCACTCGATACGTCGAATGGATCACGTAAAATATCGGACAGTAATTCCATCTACACCTATAGACCTTAAATATATAATTGCAAGAACATATTTAATACCGTTTTAATAACATTTTTCTAATTATTTATAGTTATTCCTAATAAATATAATATATGTTAATCGAATAAGTTGCTTTACCAAAGAATAAAAGAATCTGAGGATTACAAATCAGAGTATTACATAACAAAAGTGCGTTACATATATAATGTTACATGTAACAAAAGATGAATATCAAAAAGATCGTACATAAGTTGTATCAAAAATTCTAAACAATAATTTAAAAAATTCAAAAAGGGGGGAGTGAAAATCCGTCTCCTTGACGATGATAAGGAACAAGTCTGCCTCATGCACTACAATATCCCAAACAGCCAGCGATTGGCACGCCAATGACAACGGATGGAACGAATTCCGTGGCAGAACTGTGCTAAGAAAGTGCTCCTACTCAGCTTTCGAAATGGCATACTGTTAGTGCTGAGGCGGCATTCGTATCACGGCACTATTAATGCACCGCGAGATATAGCACATGGGCTACACGGCCGTGGCAATGACACTATCAGCTCACCATAGCTACACGCGTGGTTGTGGCATAGGCTGACATTTACTAATGGGGAAGTTGTATACATAAAAATTATAAGCAAATATGAGAAATGACTAAACTGCGCAATTTATTAATTTTGATTCCAAAATAAATACACCGGCACAAAACAAAGATATAAGAACTCGATTTTATTATTTTCTATAAACTAGCTCGATAGGGCGATTTTTTCCATAAAGTCGATAATTACTTTGTCATAAGAATATATACACTTATTTTATATATATTTTCTTCAATTTATAGTTACAAATTCATGCAATTGAGGGTTACATTAAACACGATGAGAGCATGTTATTTCAAAAATTACACAAGGCGAATTTAGGGACGCAACAGCATGAATTTTTATATTATAAGTAATATTTTTTGTATAAATAATACTTTTAGTCTATGATGGATTGAAAGAAATATATACGACTCGCTCAATAACTACAAATATAGGAAAACGACTATCAAAATGTCTATCAATACTCATATGCTGAACATCTACTGACATCTAACGGTTCTAATTAGTATGAAAGCACAGGTTCCCCATTGCTAAATGTGATCCAGCGTCATTGCTGAGGAGATTCATGAATACGAATGGAGCGATGATACGCGTGTCACCATGGTGCTGGTGCTGCGCGATTCGCTTGTCTAGAACGTGCTGGTAACACGTTCTGGCATTTTAGTTAACGAATCCGGACACAGATGGCTACGAATCAGTTGACACTCCTCGGAAGTGGCAATATAGTGCCGGCATGGTGTCGCTACCATCTTGCCGTTTGTTATCTGGGATGCTTTTTAATGCATTATTCGGAATTGAATTTGAACACATAGCTACTTAATCGCGAATTTGTATGTACATAATTATACATGACTGTATAAAAAGGATATCATATACTTTTATAATCAATGCGATATAAGAATATAAAACGAAGAATTATCCACTCCCATCAGGAGTAAAAACAATGTTTGGTACGCAAAGTTCATTGTAAAATATAATCAAGCAGTTAATATATCAAATCACAACACACAATAAATCACTGAATGTATAATGATATGAATAGTAAGAAAAACACATTTATTTGTTAGATGTTTATAAATTCAAATTTAAATGTCCAAGTCACATTTAATATATTATTGTTTAACAAGGTGATTTAATATTGTTTCAAATAGGCGTGCAGAACTAGCTCGTACATCTGTCAATGTAATTTCATTCGAAAAATACAAAGGATAAGAGGAAATATTCTCCAATATATAACATATATAAATCAACGGATGCAAGAGAGAACACTCGATCTCGGTGTAACGAAACCGGGGCGCCATTCTGAAGTAATCGTATAACGCCTGTTCCGAGATGGTGTGGAGAGGGAATGTGGAGGGTGAAAAGCATAAAATAACAACAATGTAACTAAAGAGAAAGAGAAAGAAAATATGTGGAAGCATTGCATTTATTAAGAGGAAATCCTAGAAATATCAGACAACAGATTATATACCATACTGTAAAGGTAAGGTACAACGAAATAGACGATATCGTGAGAGAAACTAAAAAAATCGAGAAACTTAAATTATTAATAATAATTTAGATTGGGCGGATCAACATCACTGATCCCGGCAAGCTTATTGGAAAACGCATGCCGATGTATCGGTTAGAGTATAAGATAGATGCTGGTCGCAGTTTGAGTGGCCCTGGGAATCCTTTGCCCGCATCAGGGCAGGCAGTAGGATGGTGGAGGGCCTGCCCTCCTGTTGCTTGGATCTATAGAATTCACATTCTTTTGTAGAATAGAAGCAGATAATTATAATGCTTTTCATAGAAGATTACAGCTTACTTAATTCGAAACGTTGAAATGAGATGAGTCATGGCATTGTATGATGCATTAGTACTCTATTGTCTCGACTGTAGACACTACGAAGGGTAATCCTGTTGCATGCAGCTGCAGAATTTACATTCTTATGAAGTTTTAAAGCAGACAAGCATAGAGCTATGCATAAGAGAGTACAGCATTCTTACTTTCAAACGATGAAATGGGATGCGCCAGCGCATTGCATGGAGAATTCTAGCTCTCTTGCTCTAACAGACAGACACTACGGAGCGCCATGCCGTTGCATGGAATTATATAGTTCACATTCTATTGAAGACCTCTGGCAGTTAAGCATAATGTTATGGATAAACGAATACAGATTCTTTGCTTTGAAACGTTGAAATGAGATGCGACATCGCGCTGCATGAAGTATTAGAAATGTGTTGCTTGGATACGTAGAAATCTGGAAACGATATTCTGTTGCAAGTAAGTATAGGATTCACATCCTTCAAAAGTCTAGATGCAGGCAAATGTAACGTATTGCATAGAACATTGCAATTTACCATGAATTATTGTAATGAGTTGCGACATCGTGTTGAATGAAGCAATAGAACTCTATTGCTTCGGAAAGTAGACATCTAAGAACGCAATTCCCTTGCAGGGAAGTGTAGAAATCACAGTCTTTTGACGTGTAAATGCAGACAAGCATAACGAGATGTGTAGAGCATTTTTATCTACTTACATACTTCGAACTGTTGATATCAAATGCGATATCGCGTTTTATAAAGCATTAGAACTCTAATGCTTCGATACGTAGACATCTAGAAACGCTATTCCGTCACAAGGAAGTGTGGGATTTATATTCGTTTGAAGTATAGACGAGATATTCATAACACGGTTCATTGATATTACATTTTATCATGAGACATAGAAATGAGATACGATATCGAATTTGTAAAGAGTTAGAGCTATAATGCTTCGATACGTAGACACCTAGAAACGCTATTCCGTAGCAAGGAAGTGTGCAATTTACGTTCTTCCAAAGTGCTGACGAGATGCAACTAAGGCGTTGCATTGATTTACGTTTTAACATAAAACATAGAAGTGTGATGCGATATCGCATTTTATGAAGCATTAGAGCACCAATGCATCGATATGTGGTTATCTAGAAGCGCTATTCCGTAGCAAGGAAGTGTGAGACATATTCCTTCGAAATGCTGACGAGATATACATAACGCGTGGCATTGAATATTACATCTTATCATGAGACATAGAAGTGAGATACGATATAACGTTTTTATATGCATTAGAAATCTATTGCTTCGATGTGTTGACATCCTGAAATGCTATGGCATAGCAAGGAAGTGTGGGATTTACATTGCTTTGAAGTGCTGACAAGGTACACATAACGGATAGCATTGATATTACGTCTTATCGTGAGACATAGAAATAAGTTGCGATATCGCGTTATGAAGCGATAGAAATCTATTGCTTCGATACGTAGGCATCTAAAAACGCTATTCCGTCGCCAGAAAGTGTAGGATTTACATCCTTTTGGTGTGCTGACGAGACATACACAACGCAGTGCACTGATATTACATCTTATTATGTAACATAGAAATGTGATGCATTATCTCGTTTTATGAAGCATAAGAACCCTATTGCTTCGATATGTAGGCGTCTAGAAACTCTATACGGTAGCAACGAAATGTGGGATTTACATTCTTTTGAAGAGTCGACGAGATATAGTACACGCGTTGCATTGAATTACATCTTATTATGAAACATACATATGAAATGCGATATCGCGTTTCATGAAGAATTGAAACTGCTTTTCTTCGATACGAAGACATCTGGAAACGCTATTTCCTAGCAAGGTAGTGTGGCATTTACATTCTTTTGAAGTATAAACGAGGTATACATAACACTTCGCTATGAATATTATATCTTATCATGAAACATAGCACTGAGATGCGATATCTTGGAACTCTATTGCTTCGGTACGTAGACGTCTGGAAACGCATTTCCTAGAAAGGAGGTGCGGCATTTATATTCTTTTGTAGTGTAAGCGAGGTGTACATAACACTTCGCATTGAATATTATATCTTATCCCTGGAACATAGAAATAAAATGCGATATCGCAGTTTAAGGAGCACTAGAACTCTATTGCTTCGATACGTAGGCATTAAAGAACCCTATTTCCTGGCGAGGAAGAGTGGCATTTACATTCTTTTAAAGTGTAGACGAGGTATACATAACTCTTCGCAATGAATATTGCATCTTATCATGAGACATAGGATTCAGATGCGATATCGCGTTTTATGAAGAATTGGAGCTGCATTTCTTCGATACGTAGACATCTAGAAACGCATTTCTGTACGAAGGAAGTGCGGCATTCACATTCTGTTCAAGTGTAGACGAGATATACATAACGCGCTGTATTGAATATTGCACCACATCATGATGTATAGTAATAAGATGCGACAACGCGCTTTATGATGCATTAGAACTCGATTGCTTCAATATGTAGATATCTAGTATCGCTTTTCCGTAGGAAGGAATTGTGGAATTTACATTCTTCTGAAGTCTTGATAACAAATACATAACGCGTTACACTGAATTAAATCTTACCATGAAACATAGAAATGAGAATGTAAACACGACACTTCCTTCCTACGGAATAGCGTTTCTAGATGTCTACATATTGAAGCAATAGAGTTCTAATGCTTCATAAGACGCGATATCGCATCTCATTTCCATGCTTCATCATAAGATGTAATATTTAATGCAGCGCGGTAAGTATATCTCGTCTACATTTCTAAAGAATGTAAATGCCACACTTCCTTGCTACGGTATAGCGTTTCTACCAGTCTACGTATCGAAGGAATACTGATCTAATTCTTCATTAAACTCGATATCGTATCTCATTTCTATGTCTCATGATAATATGCAATGGCAGTGCAACGCGTTATGTATATCTCGTCT
Source organism: Xylocopa sonorina (assembly GCF_050948175.1). NCBI lineage: Eukaryota > Metazoa > Arthropoda > Insecta > Hymenoptera > Apidae > Xylocopa > Xylocopa sonorina. Next base: position 158,325 of record NW_027490463.1, read on the forward strand.
ACACTTCGAACGAATGTAAATATAGCACGTCCTTGCTACGGATTCGCGTTTCTAGATGTCCACATATCGAAGTAACAGAGTTCTAATTCTTCACAAAAGGCGATATTGCACCTCATTTCCATGTAACATGATAAGATGAAATTCAATGCAACGAGTTATGTATATCTCGCCTACACTTCGAAGGAACGTGAATCCCACACTTCATGTCCAGGGAATAGCGTTTCTAGATGTCTATATATCGCAGCAATAGATATAATTACGAAATTACTTAAATGGTCTTAACCTCAAGCATAGCCTTTTCGTCACAAACGTGTAATAAATGAAGTCTTGGAAGACCCCACGTTTTGCTCGTTGTGTCGCTCGGAACATGTTCCTCCCGTTGAGAGACCGTGTCGATCAATGTATATCGGATTGATCTGAATATCGCCGCGGCGTCGATGGTTCACGCTGTCGTCTCGGATTTGAGCAGCTCCGCTAGCTGCTTGACATTGCATTTGTAGACGCTCTAGCTGGTGCGTACGGTGACCGCACGGATGATCTTGTCTGCACCTGGGTGCACCTCTTCGACTTGACCGCGGTGCCAGTGGAAAGGCAGGAGGTAGTCATCCCTTAAGACTACGAGGGATTCTTTCTTGATCTCGTGGGATCCCTTGGTCCATTTTTTTCGCTTGTTCAGATGGTGGATATACTCCTTGTGCCACCTGGTCCAAAAGTCCTGCTGGACGTTCTGGATGTGTTGCCAGTGTGACAATCGAGAAGTATCGCTGAAATCAGTCTCGGGCAAACTCGTTAACAACGTGCCGATCAGGAAGTGGGCCGGAGTTAGGGCCGAAGGATCATTAGGATCGGATGATAATGGTGTAAGTGGGCGGGATTTTGGGATCGCTTCAATTTCGATCGCGAACGTGTTGAACTGTTCGAACGTAAGCATGTATGGGCACGAATATCGGGTATTTCCGAAACGAGGTTGAACGTAGATTTCGGCCAATCCCTGTTATCGTCGGCAAACCACGATGGTCCATGACGCCAGATGGAGGGCTTCAAGAATTCCGCCGGTGTTTGTCCTCTCTATATGAGGTCCGCTGGATTGTCGTTTGACCTGACGTGCCGCTATCGGTCTTTGCTTGGATTTCGGCCACTCGATTTGCCACGAATGTTTTTAGCCTGGCCGGTTCGCGTTGCAGGCAATTCAAAACTATCGTGGAATCCGTCCAGAAGTTAATCGAGTCGAATCGGCGTGCATTACTATCTCGGACGTTAGAAAATAATGACGTCAGTAGCACCGCACAGCAAAGTTCGAGACGCGCGAGGCTAACAACTTTTACAGGCGCGATTCGAAATTTCGCGCATAATAGTCTCGTTTTAATTCGTCCGTAATTGTCGATTGACCGTAAACACACGCAAGCTCCGTATGCTCGTTCGCTCGTGTCGCAGAACCCATGTAATTCCACTCTTCGCACCTTCGATTGGTATACTTGTCACTGGGGGAATGTTTCGTTATGTAACTGCAATTCCTTTACGTACGTGGACCATTCTGTATGGAGGCTGGTTGGTAGCGATTCGTCCCAGGCCAATTGCGGTTTCCAAAGGTGTTGCATAAATATTTTTGCCGTTATTATTACTAGCGCCAGTAAACCTAACGGGACGAATATTTTTGCTATGGTGGATAAGATCGTGCGTTTGGTGATCCTCGTATCGATGTTTGGATCCACGGAATAGATGATTCGGTCGTTCTGCGCGTGCCACGATACGCCGAGAGTTTTCATCGTTGCGTCTCCAAAATACTTTGGTTGAATTTCGCCTTCCAGAAGTCCTGCTAAAAATTTCGGTTCGTTCGAGACCCATTGTTGAATGTGGAGGCTGCCGCGGTTAAGTAGCTTGATTACCTGGTCCCGTAGTTGTCTAGCTTCTTTGTAATTATCTGTGCCAGTTAGGAGATCGTTGACGTATAGATCTCGCTGGAGCACAGTCGATGCGATAGGAGCATTCACCTTTTCGTCGTCCGCCAGCTGATAAATGCACCTGATGGCGACCGTGTTCAGCTCGTACGTTTTCACCTTTCCGTTGTTATCTCGCCACAATATCGGCTGGTATCGGCGGTCTTTCGGTCTTACGAGGAACTGCCGATACATCCTCTCTATGTCTCCGGTTAAGACATAGGTGTGTTGACGAAACCTTATGAAAAGCGCGAATATGTCGCCCTGTATAGTTGGTCCTGCCAATAGCGTATCTTTCAATGACAGTCCACTGCTCGATATTACAGACCCATCGAAGGCGACGCGAACCATCGTTGTTTAGCTGGACAGTTTAATGACGGCGTGGTGGGGGAGGTAGAAGCCATCCGATTAGCGTGGTTCTACCTTGCTCATGTGTCCCATCTTAAGATACTCCTCGATGACGGCGGAGTATTCTCGTTTCAGCCCTGGATCTTTCATGAATTTTCGTTCGAGCGAAAGAAGACGGTTGAAGGCGCACGACCGAGTTTCGCCTAACTACATCTTCTTTTCATTGAACAGCAGTGCGACAATATAACGACCGGTTCGTGTCCGTTTAACGTGGTCGTGAAAATGCTGCTCGCATTCCAGCTCCGCGGAAAATAGTTGTCGTACGAGTGGACCCTCTTCTAGCTCCCAGAATTTTTGAAGTTTGAAATTCAGTGTTGTAACGAACGTTTGATGTTTCCTCCACGACGCCGATGTGGAGAAGCTCCACCCGATGATCCATCCAAATTGCGCCTTTTGGAGGATTAATTCAGGATCGTTGCAAGAAGAAAGTGTGTACTGGCCGATGCTAAGGGACGATAAAGCGGAGCCGGTGCCGATTAACATATCTACATTTGCCGGCCGATGAAATTGTGGATCTGCTAGTTATACGTTGGCCGGAATCGGAATCTTCGCACGATCGACTTGCTCTTCCGGTATCGGTCCAGCGATTCGCGGTATCGTAAAGAATGTGAGCTTCCGCACGAAGCCCGATAACTGCGATTTGATCTTCGTTGAGGCAATTTATTCGCGACCTTGTGTAATTGGTTCAACGCTTCGATGGTTGTCGTGTTATTTTTCGTAGGAAGTCCAAGCTTCATTGCCAGGTCGTCTGTAATGAAGTTTGCACTCGAACAGGTGAAGCTCAACGTACTACACTCGATTGGCTTCTGGTGGCGATCGAGAACGCGGACGATCGCGGTGGTCATCAGCTACGTTGTCCGACTGTTGACGACTAAGCTCGTGAACCTTGGTACGAACTTAACGAATTTCCATTGCAGACATGCATCTTCCGGTTGGTGGTCCTCGTGCAGCTTCGCATTGTGTTGTTGTTTGCAGACACGTCATCTTCTGGCTCTGCAGGGTATACAATTCAATAGAATGTAAATGCCACACTCCCTTGCTACGGAACAGCGTTTCTAGATATTTACGTATCGAAGCAGTAGAGTTCTAACTCCTTACAAAATGCGATATCGCTTCTCATTTCTTTGTCTCCTGATAAGATGTAAAATTCAATGCAACGCGTTAATTATATCTCGTCAACACTTCAAAAGAATGTAAATCACAGACAACTTTCCGGCGGAAAAGCGTTTTTGGACGTCTACATATCGCAGCAATAGAGTTCTAATGCTTCTTAAAACGCGATATCGCATCTCATTTCTATCTTTCATGATATAAGATATAATATTCATTGCGAAGTGTTACGCATACCTCGCCTACACTTCAGAAGACTGTAAATGCCACACTTCATTGCTAGGAAATGGCGTTTCCAGATGTCTACGTATCGAAGCAATAGAGTTCTAATGACTCTTAAAACGCGATATCGTATCTCATTTCCATGTTTCACGATAAGATATAATATTCATTGCGAAGTGTTATGTATACCTCGTCTACACTTCAAAGGAATGTAAATGCCACACTTTCTTGCAAGGAAATAGCTTTTCCAGATGTCTACGTATCGAAGCAATAGAGTTCTAATGCATCTTAAAACGCGATATCGCATGTCATTTGTATGTTTCATGATAAGATATAATATTCATTGTGAAGTGTTATGTATACCTCCTCTACACATCAAAAGAATGAAAATGTCACACCTCCTTGCTAGGAAATAGCGTTTCCAGATGTCTAGGTATCGAAGCAATAGAGTTCTATTGCTTCTTAAAACGCGATATCGCTTCTCAGTTCTATGTTTCATGATAAGATATAATATTCATTGCGAAGTGTTATGTATACCTCGACTACACTTCAAAAGAATGTACATGCCTCTCTTCCTTGCTAGGAAATAGCGATTCCAGATGTCAATGTATCGAAGCAATACAGTTCTAATTCTTCATAAAACACGATATCATATCTTATTTCTATGTCTCATTGTGTGATGTAATTCAATGCAACGAGTTATGTGTATCTCGACAATACTTCAAAAGAATATTAATGCGACACATTCTTGCTACGGAATAGCGTTTTTAGATGTCTACGTTTCGAAGCAATAGGGTTCTAGTGCTACATAATACGCGATATCTCAATTCTATGTTTCATGATAAGATGTATTATTCAATGCAACGCGTTATGCATATCACGTTTACACTTCAAAAGAATGTAACTGCCACACTTCCTTGCTACAGAATGACGTTTCAAGATGTCAACTTATCGAGGTAATAGAGTTCTAATGCTTCATAGGACGCGATATCGCATCTCATTTCTATGCTTCATGGTAAGATGTAATTCAATGGAACGCGTTATGTATATCTCAAAAGTATGTTCAAAAGTATGTACTCTTCAAAAGTATGTTAATGCCACACATGCTTGCTATGCAATAGCGTTTCTAGATGTCTACGCATCGAAGAAGTAGAGTTCTATATCATCATAAAACGCGATATCGCATCTCCTTTCTATGTTACTTGATAAGACGTAATTCAGTGTTTCGCGTTAGTGTATCAAATGTATGTAACTGTGTTGCTTCGATACGTAGTCTTCTAGAAACGCTATTCCGTTGCAAGGAATTGTGGGATTTACATTCTCTTCAAGTATGAACGAGATATACACAACGCGTTGCATTGACATTACATCTTATTATGAGACATTGAAATGAGATGCGATATCGCGTTCTAGGAAGAATTAGATCTCTATTTCTTGGATACGTAGACATCTAGATACGCTATTCCCTAGTACGGAAGTGTGGTATTTACTTTCTTTTGAAGTGTAGGCGTGTTATACATAACGCGCTGCATTGATATTTCATCTTGTCATGAAACATAGGAATGAGATTCGATATCGCGTTTTATGAAGATTCAGATCTCTATTGCATCGATATGTAGGCATCGAGAAACGCTGTTCCGTCACCAGAATGTGTAGGATTTACATTCTGTTGAAATGTAGGCGAAATATACATAACGCGATGCATTGAATATTACATCTTTTCATGAAACATAGAAATGAGACGTGATAGAGCGCATTATGATGCATTAGAACTGTATTTCTTCGAAACGTAGACATCTAGATACGCTATTGCGTAGCAAGGAAGTGTGGCATTTACATTCAACTGAAGTGTAGACGAGATAAACATAACGTTTTGCATTGTATATTACATCTTATCATGCGGCATTGAAATAAGATGCGACATCGCGTTGCATGAAATATTCGTTATCCACTTCTTCTAAAGAGGTGTAGTAGATGAGAATATTGCATTGCGTAGGACATTACTACTTACTTGCTTTGAAACGTTGGAGTGAATTGTGTCGTCGTGATACATGAAGCGTTAGAACTCTGTTTCTTCGATGCTTACGAATCCTATGAATCCTACGGTTGGATGCAATGTGATGGTGTTTCATAGTGTCTGCGTGCGAATGCATGAAAGTTCTAATGCTTTATGCAACACGAGAGCCCATCTCATTTCAACGTTTCAAGGTAAGTTATTTGGAATGTTCTATGCATTGTATTATACTTATCTGCGTCTGCTCTTGAAAGAAATGTGAGATCTACAAATTCATGCAATGGGATAGCGCTTCCAAGTGCAATGTCGTGCGTATCTCCTACCACCCATTCTACACATGAGCCTTCTCGCACTTCGATCATCAACCCCTTGAATCAGGGAACCTCCCGTGCTCGCATACAACACCGGCAATTGCAGCGTTCGCGCGCGCAAACCTGCACGCGCTCACAGGCACCAAGTAACGCTGTGTCACTCGAACCGACCGGTATACATGGCTCGTACGTACCAGGTATCGCTCTTTGAATCTCACCGGCAAGCACTACTGTCTCACTCCCATTGTCGAGTATATCTGCGTTCGCTCCAACGACGAACACCCTTGCCTACCTTGCACCAGTGATTTCGTTCTGCTAAGAGGTGCAGTCGCAGCTCATCACCTCAATGGGGATTCTCCCAATTCAGGGAGCCGACTTTAGCAGAACCTATATTCTACTTTTAAGCCTTTCACATACATATATATAGTATGTCCGGTCTAATGTATTGCTGCATATAAGAATTCATAAATCGAAGTTACACACGTTAAGAATCCAAGACACGAACAACACACGCGTAATTGTAGGTTCATGCTGTACTTACTTCATTATACAATTTCATAAGTTAAGCGCGAAAGACGCGCCGCTAGTCCCACCACGAGACGCGAGTCCACACTCGCTGCACCGCATGCTCCTCGCAACGATCCGTAAATCCCCCACTCGCTGGACCAAATGCTTTCATGATTTTTTAAGTAAATGTATCAAACTGGTATAAATATTAATACATATTTTATATTTTAGTTAATTCTGAATACAATATCTCCTTAAGAAACTTCATTACATCTAAAATCCTATCTAATTCCATATCACTTCATGATATTTTAATTAAATATTTGAAATTGGTTTATATAATTACATTTATCATATATTTTAGTTACTTAAATATAGATCATACCCTTTAAATGAAAATAAATATCTATATATTATACAAGCCGATCATTTATTTGCATCGTCCGAGTTCGCTTTCTTTCCATCGAGGCTTGCAAATCCCTCTTCGTTATTCTTGTAATTCGTACTTCAGAAGGTATGTAGTACGTATTGATGGTCCAACGCTGAAAATATCTCAAACACTTCTGCTATACTCAACTTAGCGTATATGCAACCTCCTATCAACATTATGTCTATTTTTTACTTGTTTTGGTTCTTAAAGTATGTATAGTCTCCTTTCTGATTGATCGCGATTAGATCGTTTCTTAGAGCCAGTTTGATGATATTTTCCTCTCTATGATTGTTCTTCTTACTACCTCAGATTACCGATTTTTCGTTCAGGTCACCTGCAATCACTATTCTGTTTGCTTTCTCTCCCTTTTCTATGTTAACCTCAACTTGGTTTATAAATTCTTCGATTTCTTTCCGTTCCTGTTAAGCGAGAAGTAGCAGCTTATAGCTTTTGTTCCTTCGACCATTGCATGAACGATTCCGGTCGAGGAATATGTGGTACCATATGTGAAATATTTTCGATTAACACCGGTTATCCATACCGCAACGGCACCGTTCTCGTCTTGCAGTATTCATCCATCCTGTGTGCTTCCGATATTATTACCACGTTTGTCTCTTAAATCATTCGCATTTGTAGGACTTTGAATTCCATATTCGTTTCTCGTTCTTTTCTATCAACGCTTTTCTGTAGGCCGGACAATTAAACCTCCGGTAACGTGTCTGATGTACGGATTTCTTCTTCCTGCCTCGCTGCAGACGATACATTTCGGTTTATTCGCGATGCAACCGATCATCGTATAAATCTGAGATCCGCATCTTCTGTAGATTCCCTTATTATCTTTGACTTCTTCGCAATTTCTGCCGATATGTCCCAGTTTATGGCATTTGAAGCATCTCTCGATTCTCGGTAGCACTTTGCAGAGACAAGGTGTTAATGGTATTTTGAGTCGTCTGACCTTCTCCAACTCTTTACTGTATTCCTGTCCAAATTCAACTAACGCGACTCGACTGACTCTTCACGTTTGTTTTAACAACTTGACGTTTATACCGCTATCCTTTCCTTCGATTATTTTCAGTTTTCGTTTTATGTACTCCTTCATTTCTTCTCTGGCCACCTAATGGGTATATGTCCCTTATTTGGAGCATTACACTCGCACTCGTATGTTTTACTTCGAATACTTTTTCCAGAGTTCCTTGTATCTCCTTTATTTTGTTCTCTATGCCTGTTTTTTTGTTAAATTCTAGGATTATATCTCCCGCCCTCGATTTCCTTGCGTCATCTTTTCGTATTTCTGTCGTTTTTCCTGCTTCTCTTCTTCTCACTGCCTGTCCTCGAATTCTTCCTGCTCCTTTAATTGCTTCTTTAATTGCTAAGTGTTCGATGTCAGTCTTTTTTATGCCTGATGTTTGCCATTAACGTATTCTAAGATGTCATTAGCTTCGCCGTATCCTCGTTCAGAATATCTATCATTACGTCTGATGTGTTGCTGCCTATTCGTCTATTTAAAAGTGTAGGCACTATTCTTATCGGTAGCTATCTCATTATCCTGCATTTACTTCGGCTCCTGATGCTTCTCCTTCCGTGTCTGTGCTTCTTTCCGCCTACCCAACCTTTAATCTTCTGCCTGGATCCGGCGGATCTGATTCCGAATCACGAGACAGCAGCATGTCTAAGCAGCATATGCAAGCAGCCTCGCTCACGCCAAGGGTGGGTGCTGCAGGCCCTCCGTCATCCTCCGTCTACCCTGATGCGGGCGAGAAACTCCTAGGGCCACTCGACTCGCGACCAGCATCTATCTTATACTCTAATCGATTAGTAGTCACGTGATTTCCATTAAGCTTGCCGCAATGAGTGATATTGATTCGTTCAATCTAAATTAATATTTTCTTTTTAAGTTTCTCGATTTTTTTACTTTCTCTCACGATATCGTCTATTTGGTTGTCCTTTGCCCTTACGGTATGTTATATAATCTGTTGTTTGATATTTTTAGAATTTCCTCTTCATAAATGCACTGCTTCCACAGATTTTCTTTTCCTTTCTCTTTAGTTATATTGTTGATATTTTATGCTTTCCACCCTCCACATTCCCTGACTACACCATCCCGGAACCGGCGTTATACGATTGCTTCAGGATGGCGCCCCGGTCTCGCTATACCGAGATCGAGTGTTCTCTCTTGCATCCGTTGATCTATATATGTCATATATTAGAGAATGTTCCCTCTTATCCTTTGTCCTTTTCGAAATATGTTTTAGTTAGATGTATATTAGATATGCGTCGATATATCGGATTTCCGTATGGTTTTTTAGTAAAGTTTTATTCTTTTCCGACAGTTAGTTTCCATTTCGCCGTAGGTGCTCTGTATTGGATGCGGACCCGCTCCGATTGAACCCGCCGATCATTACATTATGTAAATAATCTCTGCCACTACGTAATTGCGGAAGGCTTAGTGCATAGACTTATCGCAGGAAAAGTTGCGGAAGTTGCTTTCGAACCGAGATGGAAGTGTGGTTATCTTTGATCTAGTTAGGTTAGGTTAGGTTGGGTTTGGGTTCTAAAGTTGTTGCATTTTTGCAACAATATGTGCCATGCCCACCTCCTCGTGGTGGAACATGGTAACAACGGAATTTTCTGGTGGCTAATGGGGCTCTGGCTTTCGGGGATCGTGGATACCTAGTAACCTCCGTGATACTCCGGGGCGATGCCGGCGGGATCTTCGGATTCTGGCAGGGCCTCCCTTGCCGGTAAGGCCCAGAGTTGAGGAATGTTATTGGTTGAAGCCGTCTCGCGCCACGGGCCACGGCCAATTCTGTTCGTGGTACGGGGGGTTGTGACTCCTTGATCCCATAGTTCATCAGGGGTGGTGTTACCCCTGTCGTAATACCGTAAACCGTTGGTCATGTTTCGCCGGAACGAGGGGCTTGCTTTAATTGGCCAACCAGCCAGGGGATAAATCTCTATAAAAAGTTCCTAGCCTCAAGATGCGGTACGTGGCGATGAGCACGCCCAGTCCTCGCGGCTGGCCGAGGCCGGTAGCTGCACTTGCCTCTAGCGACCAACCCCGGGGATACTGGCGCCCCTCGGGTGTACAAGCCTTCCCTTGGCATGGCGGCTCTACCAGGAGTGACCTCCTTCCCAACCACGCTCGTGGGAACAATATGGAAAATTCTTCAACTTTTAAAAAACCTAGGAATAGACGAGAGGGCGGTGACTAGTAAGTTCAAGGCCCGGTGGTTCAAGGCCAGCTTTGTCTCGGACAGGGTGCGTGGTGCGCTGTAGAAGGGCGCCGTTGAAGAATCGGGAGATGCCTCCTATGATTCTGATACGTCTGTGGGAACGGTGCGATCCAGTTTTTCGGTGCAGCGACCCTGCCCGAAATTGAAAAAGCGTCAGAGACCTCCAACGACAGGGGAATATGTCGGCCTCGCTGAGGCAAAGTGGGCCTACGTTCGGGTGCAACGTGAGGCGGAGATGGTGGATCTCGTGCTGGAAATCTACCATAACACAGGCATCTCGCCAACACCGGGAAAGTTGACGTCGCGTGTGTCGGAAATGGAGGACTTCCGTCTGGAGGCAAGGAATATCCAGACGGATCTAAGGGCTGGTGCTAGATGCTTGAGGGCTGCCACCATCGAATTGGCACAGAGCGTGAAACGTCCGGCTGCACCACCGTCGGATGAAAACATTGCTGCGCTAAAGGCGCCGTTAGAGGCCTTGCAGGCGGAAAGTAAGCGATCTGCCTGTTGCACGCGTCCACGGTTTCATGGCGGTCAACTGGGCGGTTTGTCTGGTGGTTGGCGTTTATGCGCCACTGAGCTGGCCCCTTAGTCGTTTTGACATTCCACTGGACGAGCTGCAGATCATCGTTTCCTTGTACACAGGAGTTGGAGGTGGAACTTGGGGTACGACACGGATCTGTCGGCCTACCTGCCGATCGGCGTGCACTTTACGTGTCACGCCGATGAAACATTGGTGTTAGCTACCGGCAAGGACTTGGGGAGAACCATCCGTCGAGCGGAAGCCGCCATTGCGGCCATCGCCTCACGAATTCGGTGCTTGGGGTTGGAGTTATCTCCTTAAAAGACGAAAATCGTCTGTTTTCGTCTTCGTAAGAAGGATGCACCGGCACCGTGTCTGCTGAGAATCGATTCGTCCGACGTTCAGGTAGCCAAGGACATCAAATATCTAGATGTATACCTGGACATCTCCTGGAGCTTCGTCCCACAATTCATTCGTCTGACCGTCAGGTTGGGTAAACTCACAACTCATTTGAGTTGCATCATGCCCAGCCGGGCAAGCGGGTGCGCCGCCTCTATTGTGGCGTTATGAAAAGCGTGGCACTGCACGGTGCCCCTGTATGGCCCCACACACTGATGGCAAGACGGAAAAGCATCACGCTTTTCCGAAGTGAGTGAAGTAATGTAGTAATGACGCGATCATATGCGTCATTAGGGATTACCGTATGGTGTCCTTTAAGGCAGTCACCACCCTGGCGGGATTTCCACCTCTGGAGCTCTTGGCGCTCGAAAACGCCTATCTTTATTGGTGCCTTTGTCTTGGTCAGATCTCCAGCCCGCTATGGGAAATGAGAAGTCGGGACGAGCTTAGGCTCCAGGCCCGGCGGTCCACAATGTCAAGGTGGCAGGAAGAGTTGTCTCGTAGCAGCGAACACTGAACCATCGGGGCGATCCATTCCTTTTTAGATTAATGGGTAAGTCGCAGCATCGGACGACTTACGTTCCGAACTACACTGTCTGTCCGAGTCACGCCTAGCCCGAAGCATCGACAACACCCGTGCACAACTTTGGTGGTCATGCCCCGCGTATTTGCACGGGTATTGTCCGGAAGGCGCGGTCGGTACGTTAGGGGAAACGTATCGACCATTGCACGCGTTCCACGGGACGGGAGTGATGGTTGGTGATCCAGCCGCCACTCATTCCTCTAACGGGGGAGTGTGTCTCATGGAGCACGTTTCCCACCGGTAAGGGCGTCGTCTAAGTTACCACAGACGATTCCGGCAGGGAAGGGGGGACTGGACGTGTTCATCCAGAGTTCCCGCTCTCCTCTAAGCAGCTCCGAGGACGGTCACCGTGGATCCATAAAGATTTCCCCACGTAAAAAAAGGTTTGAGGAAGTTTAGGTTTGATTAGTTTATGTTTAAGACAGGTAAAGTTAGGTTGTGTTAGATTGGGCTAGATTTGAGCGAAGGTAGGTTAAGTCACATTAGGCGTAACTGAGGTTAGCTTAGTTTAAATTATGTTTAGATGATGTTAGATTAAGTTATGTCAAGTAAGATATGGATTACCGATAGCTGGCAATGCCATTCGTCGATAGTTCTTGCATTACCGACTCTTGGTAAGATCAGCCGTTATTATATCATGATTTGTCGACCGCAGGCATCACCTACTGTCGATATATCGTGAGTTACCGACGACAGGTAACTCCAGTCGCTGATAAGTCTTGAGTTACCTACTATTGATTACATCAGCCATGTGTGATAGCATACGTTACCGGTTATTGATAACTCCTGTTGTCGATAATTTATGGATTATTAACCACAAGCAACACCAGCCAGATTCACAAAATTATAGTGGGAAGCTGGAAATAATGGGTGATACAATGTACAGTTTTATTTTGCAATGACAGTAAATCTGTTACTAATCAGTCTTTAATCGATGAGGCAATATCAAAAAATTGAAGGAAGGTCTGATTTTAGCCATTCTGCGTGAAATTCAGATGTGAATAATTAAATAAAGGTTTACAATTAATATATGAATGTATAATTTATATTTTAGTAAACAAATCAATTTATTTTACAGAATAAAAATATTATTGATATGATAAATTGTTGCCTGATTCTTTCCTAGAGGAGAATTTGGAACATATAGATTTGGATAATTATGTATGACAATTGAAAGGAGCGAACAAATTATACAGATAAATCAGAGGAAAAGATCATGCAAATGTTAATTGTCATCCAAACTAATGTAAACAGCGAGTTTGTTAACAAAACTGTAAGCTCAAATACTATATTGTTCATTATATTAAAAAAAAATTTACTATTCCTCGTACATTACAGCACATCATAGATCAGTCTGATTTATTGCTCAAGCAACCATAATTCAAGAGTTCATTAATACCACTTTTGCAAAAATTTACAATATGTAAATTTCGTAAATTTTAAAGGTGATGATGCTGGTACACGGTTTTTGGATCTTAGAAATGGTAAAAAGGTGCGGGAGCGAGAGGAGAAACTAGTCAACCACTAGGTACAACATTAACAATGGATTCTCAAAATTTTTTCGCAATGCTTTCTCTTTAAAAAAAATATTTTTTACGTTCAAATTAATTAGAAATGTAAAATAATTTTACTAATAACATAATACTATATATCTTTAGGAGAATTAAAACTTGCATCGACAAAGTCGTAATGGGAAAGTTGAAAATTAGCGGTGATCTATGAACAGCAATGAAATTATAAAAATTGATGGTCAATTTAAAGTCGAAACATATTTTGAAAAATTAAATACCATCTTTTTAAAATGAATCGACATATTAACTAATTAAGGAAAAATCATTCCTACTTATACAAGTTTTGTGACTTTTTGTAAAAGTTTAATATGATAATATAAAATATTTAAAATATTAAAAAAACTAAAGTAAAATATATTTTTATATATTTTATATATTTTTATATATTTTACAATATATTTTGTAAAGCTAAATGAAAAAAATTAAATAAATTGCGTTTGAAAATATTTATATATGTAGATTGAACTTTACTCATACATTTATAATAAAATTAACATAGTTATTCATATTTAATATTTTCATTGGAAACAATGAAAAAAGATATAAAGTACTTTGTTATTATAGTTCTAGCTGGTTCACAAGATCCGAAAATGATAAAATAGACCATCGCCAGCAAAAAGTCTAATGTTTCATAATTATTTTATAGTTGAAAGATTATCAAGCTTTATGCCGGGATGGATGCTTATATACAAGTATAACTGCCAAAATGAAATGAGATCGGAAAGTGATATTTACACACCTGCGTGCTGCAATTTTGACGTATTTAAATTTCTGATAAAAGCATACAGATGTTTATGATCTAATTATCAATTACAAATGAAATTCTACAATTTATCCATGTAATAGTCCTTTCTTTTTGTACGCATCCTCCAGTACATACACAGTATCTTTAATCTTGACGGATTTCGTATGTACGTGTGCGTGTGTGTGTATGGTAGGATTTGCAGAAATACCACATAATTGTTTTCATAGTTTCGATTCTAGTAAATCGAGTAACATGGTATAAGATTTTCTGTAGAATATCAAGGGGATGTGAAGCTGCTATTGCACTGCATACAGCATTTTTCACTGGAAGAATTTCTCTTCCAATGTGTCAACTCCATATTTATTTGAATTGTTCTCGTTCAGAAAATTAAAACTGAATAACATATCCCTTAACACAGCACGCCGGTAACCACGATATCCAACAGATCCAAGGTTCGTTTATCCGAGATTAAGGCTTTCTTTGTTTCCAAACTTTTTTACATTGCGTTACATCCTTAAGACTCTTTGTAAGTTACAAAGAACAGAAACGCTACATGGATTTTATAAGTGTAATAGTTTAATTTATATAATCTTGAACATTTTTAATCTGTTTACGTTGCTTTTCTTGTTGTATATGTTTATCACCCGGCGCTGAACCAATTACTACTGGTATCATCCCTTTCTAAAATGTGGAAAATCCACCAGATCTAATGAAACCTTGCTTAGATTGCAAATGTGTTTTTACTGTATCCAGCAGAAATGAAATTACATTGACAGAAGTACCAGCTAGTTCTCTACGCCTATTTGAAACAACATTAAATCACCTTGTTAAACAATAATTTATAAAATATGACTTGGACCTTTAAAATTGAATTTATAAACATCTAACAAATAAATATGTTTTTCTTACTATTCATATCATTATACTTTCAGTGATTTATTATGTGCTGTCATTTGCTGTATTAAATGCTTGATTATATTTTACAACAAACCTGACGTACCAAACATTGCTTTTACTTCCTGATACGAGTGGATAGTACTTCGTTTTATATTCTTATATCGCATTGATTATAAAAGTGTATGTTATTGTTTGTATGCAGTCATGCATAATTATGCACATACAAATTCGCAACTAAGGAGCTATGTGTTCAAATTCAATTCCGAATAATGTACTAAAAAGAATTCAAGATAAGAAACGGCAAGATGGTGGCGACACCATACCAGTACTACATTGCTACTTCCGGGGAGTGTCAGCTGATCCGTAGTCATCTGTGACCGGATTAGTTAGTTAAAATGCCAGAACGTTTAGCGGCCGTGTAGCCCGTGTGCTGTATTGCGGTGCATTAATAGTGCCGTGATACCAGTGTCGCCCCAGTACTAAGAGTACAGAACGTTACGAGAACAGCATAGAAGCACTATCTTTGCACAGTCCTCCCACAGAATTCGTTCGATCCGTTGTCATTGGCGTGCCAATCGCTGGTTGTTTGGGATATTGTAGAGCAGGAGGCAGACTGTTTCTTATCATCGTCAAGGAGATAGATTTTCACTTCCCCCGTTTTGAATTTTGTTAAATATTGTTTGGAATTTCTGCCGTTTCTGTATCTCTTTGTCCGCTTTATGGATTCATCTTATGTATGATCTTTTTGATCTCCATCTTTTGTTACATGTAATATTATATATGTAATGCACTTTTGTTATGTAATGCTCAAATTTCTAATCCTCAGATACTTTTACTCTTTGGTAAGGCAACTTATTCGATTAACATATATTTGTTAGGTATAGATGTAAATAATTAGAAAAATGCTATTAAAGCAGTATTAAATATGTTGTTGCAATTATATATTTAAGTTCCAAGGATGTAGGTGGAATTAATGTCCGATATTTTACGTGATCCAATTGACGTATCGAGTAAGGCTATGAAATATGAAAACCTATTACTATTCCTCGACCCCTTTCCATGTTAAGTGAATGATTAGTTCTGCAAGTCGAGGAGCCTGAATTAGTGAAATCCCTACGAACATAAGTAATTTGCAAGTAATACATTTTTTTTCTTTGAAATATTTACCTTTGCATAGAATAGAACGTATAGATATAAATTACTGTTTTATATCCATTTCGGTCAAATTCTATTATAGCTTTGGAGCAGAAGTAATATTGATTATACCTGATTTTTACAATAGTTCTATATTTAACAAATTTTATAGACGTAGAAGCATCATTTGAGAGATGTATCGATCTACTTTGCAGTTCTATCAGTTTCTTTTTCTGCTCGCTATTTTCAATTCTCAGTTCCATATACTTATCCTTTATCACCATCATATATATTGCGTTAGATTGTAATAACTTTTTTGTCCTTAAATTTTGCGGATATTTCAATTAAATTTGCTTTGATTAAGAAAACGAAAATTAAAAAAGAGTAACACGTACCATTTCGTGGAAACGTTGTATCGTAATTTGCATCTGACTGTTTTGAATGGCACGCACTTTACTTAACGTTTCCAGTGATTCGGTCAGCGGAGTAAAGAAATATTCTACTTTCAATATTGTCGAGTCTTGTAATACTAAGGCAAATACTTTCACCTGCCGACATCGTCAACACTGTATTTTGGCTAAATTACAGAAAACAAATTTATTATAAGGAATATCTTAAACGTCGTAATATTAAATTTAACTTTATTCATCGTTGCCTTGTTGGACACACCCATGACAATATACAGTACAATGGGCCCATCCGTTGATGAATATAGTTTCTTTGTAAGTGGAGGTATGGTGGACATTTGAAGGTTACCTTCATTTTTTAAAATCAATTGGTATGTTCATTCTTCCAAAATACAACAGAGCATTTTAAATCGAGTTCAATGATTTGTAACATGAAGCCACTGAAGGTTACAAAAAGTAAAGGAAGGCGATAATATTTACGGTTTTAATAGTAAATGAAACATACGTATTGTGAACAGTGGTGGAAGGAAGTGAATAGACACTGTTCGAAGGGCATTTTAATAGTTTCCAGGTTACGTTAAACATGCTAATATTAGTATTGAAAAATCGGTTTGATTACATATAGTTAGGCTGTTCGTTTGTCGTACATTTTATAAGTACTAAGTTGCGGATTTCTGAGGACAGCTCACAAAATTGTTGAACTATGGAAGATTATCATTGTGAATTTGAATCAGAAGGTAATTAAATTCCATTAGATTGTAAACAAATCTTAATGTTTCATTTTAAATAGTAAGATTAAATACTCTTTACAAAATTACAGGAATGACCTCTCTGTTATTATTATTTCTTAAAGAATTCTAATTGCAATTATATAGTTCACTATAATAAAAAATGATTTATAGAAATCAGATAAGAACTTCTCAGGAAATTCTAAACTTTAAGTTAGAGGACCAAGCAAAACATTTACAATAATTACGAATATGAAAAATTCTTGAACATTCCAACAAGAGAAAGATGTTCTATACAGTAGATAGAAAAATCAAACAGATTATTATGAATTCGGCCCCGGGACGGTCCTCGGATGTGTTACCGCGCCTCTAGGGCATACGCACTAATCCTCAACCTGGACCTACCTCCCGGCTAGCCAGCGCTTTCGGTAGGGGCCAGGACATGCACCACAAATTCGTCATTTGGTATAAGCCATCTCTTATACCATCCGCCCATGCACTGAGTGTATTCTTCATAAACACTTTAGCAGTGAGAAGAAGACCTTTCCTGTTTTGACTCTGTGTCGGCTGTAAGGAATTTTGTTCTACGAATTGAATGGATTAGTGTTGAGTCAATATACGAGAACCACAACTTGTCCCATTAATATTCGATCAGAAAGGAGACCGCGGTCCGTGATGGGACGGACTCACGCAAAAATCTCCCCGACCCGCATCAACCTGAATGCCCGTAGGCACATTCTGCGGGGACCACTAGTACGTTTGATGTGAGGCTAGGATGTGAGAGGCTATACTTGACGCGTCATCCACCCTGTGACGTTATCACGGGGACCATCGCCATTCTTGGATATTAGGCGCCAACGGGCCACCCGACACCTATGAACGCATATGGTAGTTTACGGTGCACCCCACCTCAGAAAAATCAAACATTCAATTTCAATTTCAGAATGTATCTATGACGTCCGCCAAACCTCACGGTACCTTCTGCACTCCCCGCCAGAGCGGCATACACCGCCTGCCGCCATTGCAGAGTCGAGCATACCGATACGGTAACACAGTCCGATCGTCGAGCTAAGGCAGCCACCCTCGCACCAAGGAGTTGGACCACACGATCGCGCCTCGACGCGCATACATCAGACAGTTGGAGCAGACACCAACCACAGCCTCCGCACGAGGACTATTCCACGTACCACGAGGAGTCGCCCGCAGTTATGCACCCATATTCGTATTATACTCATGTCTATAACTAATCGAATTCTAGTATCTAACTACACGACACTCTATGTACGTGCAGGACACAATACACAAGCATAGCATAAGTCATTTAATGTGTAATCATAATTTTAGAAAGCGTATTATTCATAACTAGAGTATTAGCAAAGCGCTGGTGTGAGCGCCCGACGCGTGCGGCTTATGCCGACCGCGCACAACCCACCACGACCGTCAGCTCCAACGCGAGGGCCGAGGATCTGCCCTACTTCAGGGTCCAAAGACTCACGCTCCTGTGCGATCCAAGGAGGTCGCGGATCCGCGAGTCAACCGAGAGATCAAGCCCAGCGCTCGACGAGTACAGATCGAGCCAAGCGCTCATCGCGACCGTACCTCTCATGCCTACGGGCCTTACTCCACCTCACTTGGAGGTGTTTGCTATTTCGTTACTATTCTAACTCAGAATTCAAGTTCCTATTTTCAATTCTAACTTTTACTACATTCTAAATCAACGATTAAAGTACTTAGTCATTCTTAGCATAGGACAGTAAAGTATAAGCTTAAGTTTGACTTAGAATATATTTTATTTTTACCAGTATTTACAAACTCTCATTATTCTCAAAACATTCCTTGCCTTATATTAAAATAAATTCATTACGGTACGAAGTCTTCAACGAGTTCACGCGTCTTCCAAAATCATTCAAGGAGTTCTGACCCTTAGTTACGCTTGGTTACCGACCAGTTAGAGCAGCCCTCCACTTTGCTGCATCGAGCTACAGTTCGACTAAGGAGAAGATATCCATCCTTTTCCATATCTCTGGACCGGCAAACTAGAGCAGCCCTCCGCTTAGTGGACCCGTATCTGGCGTTTTGGAATCTGATTTGAATGCGCCGTTCCGCTACGAGTAAACGAACTCGACGCGCGGGAAGGAAGAACTTCCTACGTTCTTTAATGCGCGAATACGTGGGTACAAGCATCTACTCCATCATCCACCACTGCGCCGTCTCATCTCCTGCTGTCTGCCGACCGGACAGCCATTCCGCATCGTCGCCTCCGTCACCGATCCGCACCAGAGATCAGCCTGCCTGGGTACTCGTTCCATTGTCGATTCCGCCTCACAGCTCGTACGCAGGGACCATACTAGAGGATGATCCTCGCCGACGACGATACCTGGAACGAGGTTAATAATTAGCGGCGTCCAAGGCTTCGAAAAGTTAGTCCCCTTTTTTATATACTCGCGTTCGTGACTTTCGCGCAGTGTTCCGCGTTCCAAAAAGAACCCGGCCTTCGACACAATTGTGCAACCGTTCGAGGCTGCGTGTTGCTCCGGCAAACGGTTAATTTTACACGATCTGAGACGTGACACATCTATAAGAGGTAAAATACTTTGAAAACTTTAATTATAATCTTTAAGACAAGCAGTTGGACAGTATTTCAATTTTTAAGAAAATTGATGAGTCAACCATTTTCTAATGGTCAGAATCTTTGCCGTTTGAGCAATAAGTGACTAACAAATAACTGCGTTACGTTAAAAACTAACGTTTTTGTACCCGGTAAATAGCGTCCTGTCCGCCGAAGAATACAGCTCCCCGCAATTCGCTTCGACTTCGGGAGAGGCTATGATTAGTGTCAACGTGATGAGCGCATTCACGGCCACAGTACATGACACCCGACATCTCGATGAATGGAGTATTACGACTCTATTGCTTCGACACGTAGACATCTAGATACGCTATTCCTTTGCAAGGAAGTGCACGATTAACATTTTTTTGAAGTGTAAATGCACATACACAAAACGCGATGCATTGATTATTACACCTTATCATGAAACATTGAAATGAGAAATGAGAAATGAGTGTAAGACTCACATTCTTTTGAAGTGTAGAAGCTGATAGACATAATGCGCTTCATTCAATATTACATCTTATCATGAAACATTGGAAAGAGAAGCGCCATAGGGTCGAATGAAATATTAGAACTCTATTGTTTCGACACGTTGATATCTAGAAACGCTATCCCGTTTCAAGGAAGTGTGGGATTCACATTCTTTTAAGTGCAAAAGCAGATAAGCATAATGCGAAGCATAGAGCCTTACAGCCTGCTAACTTACTTTGAATTGTTGAAGTGAAATGCATTATGGAGATGCATGGAGCATTAGACATCTAATGCTTCGACACATAGACATCAGGAAACGCTATCCCGTTGCAAGGGAGTGTAGGATTCACATTCTTATAAGGGGAGCAAGCTGAAAGTCATAAAACATTGAAATGAGATGCGAAATCACGTTGAATGAAGTATTAGAATTCTATTGCGTCGACACGTAAGCTTCTTGAAACGCTTTACCTTTGCACGCAAGAGTAGAATTCGTATTATTTTGAAGCGTAGAAGCAGATGAGCAAAATGCTATACATTGAATATTACATCTCATCATGAAACATTGAAATGAGATGTGCCATCGCATTGCATGGACCATCAGAACTCTATTTCTGTGACAGGTAGACTCCACATATCGTCATCTCGTTGCAAGCTACTGTACAATTCACACTCTTTTGAAGTGTAGAAGCAGAAAAGCTTAATGCTATGCTTAGAGGATTACAGCTTACTTACGTTGAAACATTGAAACGAGATGCGCCATGGCATTGGATCGAGCAAAAGCACTCCACTGCTTTGACACATAGACAATATAAAACCCCATCCCCTTGCATGGAACTATATAATTCACAATCTTTTGAAGAGCAGAAGCAGATAAGCATAATGCTATGCTTATAAGATTACAGCTTACATACTTTGAAACGTTGGATAGAGATGCGCCACGGCATAGCGTGAAGCATGAGTACTCTGTTGCTTTGAAACGCAGACAACTAGAAACACTATCCCATTGTAAGGAAAAGTAGGATTCACACTTTTTGGGGTGTAGAAGCAGATAAACGCAACACGTTGTATTGAATATTACATCTTATCAGGAAGCACTGAAATGAGATACGACATCGCGTTGGACGAATTATTTCAACTCAATTGCTTCTACACGTAGACACCTAGAAACGCTATCCCTTAGCAATGAAGAGCAGGTTTCACACTGTTTTGAAACGAAGAAGCAGACAATCCTAATGCGATGCATAGAGCATTAAAATCAACTTACTTACTTACTAGATATCTAGAAACGCTATCCCATGGTGTCGAAGCAATAGAGTTCTAATGCTTCATTTATTACGATGTAGCACCTCATTTCAAAGTTTAATGTAAGATGTAATATTCATTGCAACGCGTTACGTTTATCTCTTCTACACTTAAGAAGTATGTGAACCATACACGCCCTTTGAGAGGGATAGCGTTTTTAGATGTCTACTTTTCCTGTCAATAGAGTTCTATTTCTTCATTCAATGTGATGTCACATCTCATTTACACTCATTACACTTTTAATGAATGTCAATAGAGCGGGATCGCGCTTAATAGTTTCTACGTGTCAAACAATTTGGGTCCATGCAATATGGTGGCGAATCTATTCAGATGGTGGTAAAGCATATAATATGATATATTCTATTCATGTCAGTATACTTGTCTGCCCTTACACAGCAACCGATTGTGAATTCTGCTGTTTCTTCCAGCGGAATGGGGTTTCATATTGTCTGCGTCTGAAAGCAGTAGATACCTAAAGACTGCACCATGTAATTGCGCATCTCATTTCAACTATTCAAAGTAAATGGACTGTAACCAATTATGCATAGCATTATGCTTATCTACTTCTATGCTTTATAATATTTTGGGATGTGAGAAGAACCTCAACCGCCCTTTAACCGCCTAAAGAGGAGTCAAAAGCCCAGCAGCCCTGCAGGTGCGCCATGGGAGCGTGGCGTGCGAGGCGCTCCGCAATTCAAATGATTAGGAGGACCGCCCTCAGAGACACCCGAGGGGGCGAGAAGAGGTGATCGCTGAAATCCACTGATCGATGGCCCCGAACAATACCGAAGCTTACAGCCCACTCCATCAATGGACCCCGAGGAGGATCCAGGAGACCCGAGGACCACCAGCGAATTCAAGGAACCTAAAGAAGAGAACCTGAGAGTTATTCGCTAAAGCGTCCCATATTCATGCCGCTAGGCGTAGTCGAGAGGAGGAGCATTTCGAAGTTTCAAGGGTTGTTCTGGCCCGGGTTTCCCGGGGTCGTGTAGTCTATTTTTTTGCTGCTTTATGAGCAGCTGGTGCCCAAGAAACTATAGTCTCGCAGTGTCGAAATACCCCCTGTTTCTGTGATTATTATTGCATTCGCGAGCCCATGAAAAGTAGTACGTGAGCGGATACCTTGTAACGATAGATCGCTTTAGATTAAAGTACGTTTTACACCTTAAAGCATTTGGATAATTAACCCCTTCGAGCTTCCCAGACTTACTGTACATAGGTTTCCGTCACAACTGATACGGACCATAACTTTACATAGATATATAGAACACACATAACTTTAAGCGTAGAACTGAGAATTTGAGAACTTAGTTTGAAACGTTGATAGTGAGGAGCTCCATCGGATTTCATAGAACTTCAGAACTTACTTGCTATGGAACGTAGGCAGATAAGGACCATCACATTGCTTAGAACTTTAGAACTTGCTTACTTCAACAAAGATTTCTATTAGCTTCGTCCGTTCTTTTAGAAGAGTTTTTGATAAATCACTTACTTCTCACGTTTGCAATATTTTTAAATGTATGCGAGGTGTAATTGTTTAAGTTTTAAAATGATTACTTAATGTTGATTTTTATTTAGTAACTCGGATATAAACGCGTCTGCATAAGATTTAATCCATATGTTTATAAGTCTGAAATTTATGCAGTCATTTGTTAGTCGCTTATTGCTCAAACGACAAAGATTCTGACCACTTCAAAATGGTTGACTTTCATTAATTTCTTTAAATCGACATACGGTCCAACTGCTTGCATTAAAGACTGTAATTAAAGTATTCAAAATATTTTATCTCTTATAGATGAATTCTGGAATTGAAATGGAATGTTTGATTTTTCTAACTACTGTTTAGAACATCTTTCTCATGTTGGAATGTTCAAGAATTTTTTATATTTGTAATTATTGAAAATGTTTTGCTTGGTCCTCTAATTTAATATTTAGAATTTCCTGTGAAATATTTTTTATCGTAATGAACTGTATAATTGCAATTAGAATTCTTTATGAAATAATACTAAGAGAGAGGTATGTATACATTCCTGTAGTTTTGTAAAGAGTATTTAATCTTGCTATTTAAAATGAAACATTAAGATTTGTTTACAATCTAATGCAATTTAATTACCTTTTGATTCAAATTCACAATGATAATCTTCCATAGTTCAACAATTTTGTGAGCTGTCCCTAGAAATCCGTAGCTCAGTACTTATAAAATGGACGACAAACGAACAGCCTAACTAAATATACTTTAACTTATGTAACTTCACTTATCCTGCAAACGGTTAAAATGCCCTTCGAACAGTGTTTATTCACTCCATTCCGCCACTGTTTACAATACGTATGTTTAATTTACTATTAAAACCGTAAGCATTATCGCCTTCCTTTACTTTTTGTAACCTTCAGTGGCTTCATGTTACAAGTCATTGAACTCGATTTAAAATGCTTTGTTGTATTTTGGAAGAATGAACATACCAATTCATATTAAAAAAGGAAGGTAATCTTTAAATGTCCAACATACCTCCACTTACAAAAAAACTATTTTCATCAACGGATGGGCCCTTTATACTGTGCATTTTTTATTATCAAAAATTTCTATGAAACTTTTAGTTTCAAGGATATCTGAGGTGATAGTTATTACTGCCCCACACTGTATGTTGTTATGGATGTGTCCAACAAGGCAACGATGAACAAAGTTAAATTTAATATTACGATGTTTATTATATTCCTTATAATATATTTCTTTTTCTGTAATTTAGCCAAAAAACAGTGTTCACGATGTCGGCAGGTGAATGTATTTGCCTTAGAATTACAAAAGCCGACAATATCGAAAGTAGAATATTTCTTTACTCAGTTGACCGAATCACTGGAAACATTAAGTAAAGTGTGTGCCTTTCAAAACAGTTAGATGCAAATTATGATACAACGTTTCCAAGAAATGGTACCTGTCACTCTTTTTTAATTTCCGCTTTTTAATCAAAGGAAATTTAATTGAAATATTCGCAAAATTTAAGGACAAAAAAGTTATTATAATCTGAAGCAATATATATGATGGTGATAAAGGAAAAGTATACGGAACTGAAAATGGAAACTAGCGAGCAGGAAAAGAAACTGGTAGAACTGCAAAGTAGATAGATACATCTCTCAAATGATGCTTCTACGTCTATAAAATTTGTTAAATAAAGAACTATTGTAAAAATCAGGTATAATCAATATTACTTCTGCTCCAAAGCTATAATAGAATTTAACCGAAATGGATATAAAACAGTAATTTATATCTATACGTTCTATTCTATGCAAAGGTAAATATTTCAAAGAAAAAAAATGTATTACTTACAAATTACTTATGTTCGTAGGGATTTCACTAATTCAGGCTCCTCGTCTTCCAGAACTAATCATTCACTTAACATGGAAAGGGGTCGAGGAATAGTAAAAGGTTTTCATATTTCATAGCCTTACTCGATACGTCAATTGGATCACGTAAAATATCGGACACTAATTCCACCTACATCCTTGGAACTTAAATATATAATTACAACAACATATTTAATACCCTTTTAATAACATTTTTCTAATTATTGATATCTATGCCTAATAAATATATGTTAATCGAATAAGTCGCTTTACCAAAGAATAAGAGAATCTGAGGATTAAAAATCTGAGCATTATATAACAAACGTGCATTACATATATAATGTTACATGTAACAAAAGATGAAGACCAAAAAGATCGTACATAAGTTGAATCCACAGTGCGGTCATAGAGATACGGAAACGGCGAAAATTCCAAACAATAATTAACAAAATTCAAAAAGGAGGGAGTGAAAATCCATCTCCTTGACGATGATAAGAAACCAGTCTGCCTCATGCACTACAATATTCCAAACAGTCAGCGATTGGCACGCCAATGACAACGGATGGAACGAATTCCGTGGCAGAACTGTGCTAAGACAGTGCTCCTACTTCTCGTAACGGCATACTCTTAGTACTGGAGCGACATTCGTATCACGGCACTATTAAAGCACCGCGATATAGCACACCGGCTAAATGGACATGGCAATGTCACCATTAGCTCACCATAGCTACACGCGTGGTAGTGGTGTAGGCTGCCATTTACTAATGGGGAAGCTGTTTCCATAAAAATTATAAACAAATATGAAAAATGACTAAACTAAGTAATTTATTTATTTTTATTCCAAAATAGATACACCGGCACGAAGCAAAGATGTAAGAACTCGATTTTATTATTTTCTATAAACTAGCTCGATACGGCGATTTTTTCAATAAAGTCGTTAATTACTATATTATAAAAATATATACATTTACTTTATATATATTTTTTTCAATTCAACGTTACAAATTCATGCACTTGAGGGCTGTATTAGACACGATGACAGTATGTTATTTAAGAAATTACACAAGGCGAAGTTAGGGACGCAACAGCATGAATTTTTATTTTGTAAGTAAATTTTATTTTATAAGTAATCTTATTTTATAAATAATATTTTTAGTTCATGACGGGTTGAAAGAAATATATATGACTTTCTCAGTAACTATAAATATAGGAAAACAACTATCTGAACATCTATCGTTACTCATATATTGAACATCTACTGACATCGCAAACACAGGTTCTCCATTAGCAAATGTGACCCTACGTCATTGCTGAGAAGATTCATGAATGGAGGAATGGCACGCGTGTCACGATGGTACTGGCACTGCGCGGTTCACACGGTGTTTTACGCTAGTCTAGGACGTGCTGGTAACGCGTTCTGGCATTTTAGCTAATGGATCCGATTACAGATAGCTACAAATCAGCTGCTCCTTGGAAGTGGCAATATAGTGCGGGTATGGTGTCGCCACCATCTTGCCGTTTGTTATCCGGGATGCTTTCTAGAGCATTATTCGGAATTGAATTTGAACACACAGCTACTTAATCGCGAATTTGTATGTATATAATTATACATGACTGCATAAAAACAATAACACACACTTTTATAATCAATGCGACATAAGAATATAAAACGAAGAACTATCTACTCGTATGAGCAGTAAAAGGAGTGTTTTGTATGCAAGGATCGTTGTAAAATATAATCAAGCAGTTAATATATCAAATGACAACACATAATAAATCACTGAAAGTATAATGATATGAATAGTATGAAAAACATAATCATTTCTTAGATGTTTATAAATTCAAATTCAAAAGTCCAAGTCACATTTAATATATTATTGTTTAACAAGGTGATTTAATGTTGTTTCAAATGGGCGTGGAGAACTAGCTAATACTTCTGTCAATGTAATTTCATTTCTGCTGGATACAGTAAAAACACACTTGCAACCTAAGCAAGGTTTTATTAGACCAGGTGGATTTTCCAAATTTTAGAAAGGGATGATGGCAGTAGTAGTTGGTTCAGCGTCAGGTGATAAACATATACAACAAGCAAAACAACGTAAATCGATTTAAAATGTTTAAGATTATATAAGTTAAACTATTACAATTTTATAATCCATGTAGTGTTTCTGTTCTTTGTAACTTACAGAAAGTCTTAAGAACGTAACGCAATGTAAAGAAGTTTGGAAAGAAATAAAGCAGGCCTTAATCTAAGATAAAGGAACCTTGGATCTGTTAGGTATCGTAGTTACCGGCGTGCTGTTTTAAGGGATATGTCATTCAGTTTTAATTTTCTAAACGAGAACAATTCAAATAAATCTGGAGTAAAAATGCTGTATGCAGTGCAATAGCAGCTTCACATCCCCTTGATATTCTACAGAAAATCTTATGCCATTTTACTCGATTTACTAGAATCCAAACTATGAAACCTATTATGTGGTATTTCTACAACTGCTACCATACACACACGCACGCCCACATACACACACACGCACATGCACATACGAAAACCATCAAGATTAAAGATACTGTGTATGTATTGGGGATGCGTACAAAAAGAAAGGACTATTACATGGATAAGTTGCAGAATTCCATTTGTAATTGATAATAGGATTATAAACATTTATATGCTTTTATCAGAAATTTAAATACGTCAAAATTACAGCACACAGGTGTATAAATATCACTTTGCGATCTCATTTCATTTTGACAGTTATACTTATATATAAGCATCCATCCAGGCATAAAGCTTGATAAGCTTTCAACTATAAAATAATTATGAATCATTAGACTTTTCGCTGGCGTTGGTCTATTTTATCATTTTCGGAACTTGTGAAGCAGCTAGAGCTATAGTAACAAAGCACTTTATATCTTTGCTCATTGTTTCCAAAGAAAATATTGAATATGAATAACTATGTTCATTTTATTATAAATGTATGAGTAAAGTGCAATTTACATAAACAAATATTTTCATACGTAATTTATTTCATTTTTATCATTTAGCGTTATAAAATATATTACAAAACATATAAAAATATATTTTACTTTAGTTTTTTTAATATTTTAAATATTTTATATTATCATATTAATCTTTTACAAAAAGTAAGTATAAGTAGGAATAATTTTTCCCTAATTAATTAATATATAATATATTCCCTATTAGTTAATATAATAATAAATTTTATTATAAATGTATGAGTAAAGTTCAATCTACATATATAAATATTTTCAAACGCAATTTATTTAATTTTTTTCATTTAGCTTTACAAAATATATTGTAAAATATATAAAAATATATAAAATATATAAAAATATATAAAATATATAAAAATATATTTTACTTTAGTTTTTTTAATATTTTAAATATTTTATATTATCATATTAAACTTTTACAAAAAGTCACAAAATTTGTATAAGTAGGAATGATTTTTCCTTAATTAGTTAATATGTCGATTCATTTTAAAAAGATGGTATTTAATTTTTCAAAATATGTTTCGACTTTAAATTGACCATCAATTTTTATAATTTCATTGCTGTTCATAGATCACCGCTAATTTTCAACTTTCCCATTACGACTTTGTCGATGCAAGTTTTAATTCTCCTAAAGATATATAGTATTATGTTATTAGTAAAATTATTTTACATTTCTAACTAATTTGAACGTAAAAAATATTTTTTTTAAAGAGAAAGCATTGCGAAAAAATTTTGAGAATCCATTGTTAATGTTGTACCTAGTGGTTGACTAGTTTCTCCTCTCGCTCCCGCACCTTTTTACCATTTCTAAGATCCAAAAACCGTGTACCAGCATCATCACCTTTAAAATTTACGAAATTTACATATTGTAAATTTTTGCAAAAGTGGTATTAATGAACTCTTGAATTATGGTTGCTTGAGCAATAAATCAGACTGATCTATGATGTGCTGTAATGTACGAGGAATAGTAAATTTTTTTTTAATATAATGAACAATATAGTATTTGAGCTTACAGTTTTGTTAACAAACTCGCTGTTTAAATTAGTTTGGATGACAATTAACATTTGCATGATCTTTTCCTCTGATTTATCTGTATAATTTGTTCGCTCCTTTCAATTGTCATATATAATTATCCAAATTTATATGTTCCAAATTCTCCTCTAGAAGGAATGAGGCAACAGTTTGTCTTATCAATAATATTTATAATCTGTAAAATAAATGGATTTGTTTATTAAAATATAAATTATACATTCATGTATTAATTGTAAACCTTTAGTTAATTATTCACACATGGATTACACGCATAATGCGTAAAATCAGACATTCCTTCAGTTTTTTAATATTGCCTCATAGATTAAAGACTGATTAGTAACAGATTTTCTGTCTTTGCAAAATAAAAGTGTACATTGCATTACCCATTATTTCCAGCTTCTCATTATAATTTTGTGATTCTGAACTAACTAACATCTCTATCGCAGCCATATGTATTCCTGAAACAACGCGTGTGTAAGGCAATCTTGAATTGAGAGACTTATTTTCCTTAATTCTTAATTTTTTATTTTCATATTCATCGGACCTTCTGAGAGCACACATTAACATTCCAAACTTGAATAGTATATAATCGACACGTGTTTGACACCATATAGGTTTAATTTTTATACTTATTGTTGGCCTGATATTTATTATATGAAAATTTGTGGCTTTCTTTAAATATGGTAAGCATACCTTGGACCTGAAAATAAATATAGTGTCATATTAGTGAATTTTATTTTTACAACTAAAACAGAGCTTTTATACTTACACTAGAAATGTTCCTCTAGAATTGATATTACTCACAAGATCATAATTTTTGATACCATGAAAATATCATGCAGCAAATGCGAATGATTCAAGTGACAGACGTGGTAACAATATCGGAAGCACACAAGATGGAAGAATACTGACTGCAAGACGAGAACGGTGAGGCTGCGATATGGATAACCGGTGTTAGTCGAAAAAGGTTTCACATATGGCACCACGTATTCCTCAACCGGAATCGTTCATACAATGGTCGAAGGAACAAAAGCTATAAGCTGCTACTTCTCGCCTAACAGGAACGGAAAGAAATCGAAGAATATATAAACCAAGCTGAGGTTAATATAGAAAAGGGAGAGAAAGCAAACAGAATAATAATCGCGGGTGACCTGAACGAAAAATCGGTAATTTGGGGTAGTAAAAAGAACAACCGTACAGAGGAAAAAATTATCAAAATGGCTCTAAGAAACGATCTAACTGCGACCAATACGAAAGAAGACTATACATACATTAAGAACCGAAACAAATAAAAAATAGACATAATGTTGATAGGAGGTTGCATATACGCTAAGTTAAGTAAAGCAAAAGTATTTGGAATATTTTCAGCTTCGGACCATCAATACGTACTACATACCTTCTAAAGTACGAATTACAAGAATAACGAAGAGAGATTTGCAAGTCTCGATGGAAAGGAAGCAAACTGGGACGCTGCGTTATGTATATCTCGTCAACACTTCAAAAGAATCTAAACCCCAGACTTCCTTGCTACAGGACAGCGTATCTAGATGTCTAGGTATCGAAGGAATATAGTTCTAATGCTTCATAGAACGCGATGTCGCATCTCGTTTCTATGTCTCATGGTAAGATGTAATATTCAATGCAACGCGTTATCTTTACCTCGTTTGCACTTCAAAAGAATGTGAATCCCAGACTTCCTTGCTACGGAATAGTGTTTCTAGATGTCTACGTATCGAAGCAATAGAGTTCTGTTGCTTCATAGAACGCGATATCGCATCTCATTACTATGTCTCATGATTCTTCTAAATATTAATAACATTAACAGGACTTAGGTGCAGCTAATTTTGTTACCGGTATGTGTGTTTGATTAGGACGATCAACTTGACCATGAGCTCTAGGAATTACTGTTGTAGTTGAAACAAGTTCTATATTTCCTTCTTGACAATATTGCTTGAATACGTTTGCTGTGAAAGCCGTTCCCCTATCAGAAATTATTCGACACCAATTACAGAAAGTAGTCGCTTGCTTCCTCAGGCGTGACAAAACTTCAGCTGTAGTAGTAGATTGTGTAGCATAAAGCCATGCCAATTTTGTCAATGCATCTACCATTATAAATATGTAGTGGTACGTTTTTTTTTGTTGATGGAACCGGTCCAACATCGATATGGAATGTGTCATCTAATGGAATACTCCCATTTTCAATCGGATTTAAATGTCACTCTTGCTTCCCCAGCAACCTTTGGGCTAAGATGCATGCAACTCAATTTCTTACCACCTTTTCCATTTCCTATCGAAGATTTGAAATTCAGTAATCTTTACGTACGATCGCTTCAGTCTTGACCACAGAAAAATGTCCATGCTCATGAGCACTACTAGTTGAATATCACCTCCAAACTTTCTGTACAGAAGATTTCCCCGTAGAACACAATCATTCGTCTAGTTTTGAAGTACCTAACCTCAAAATTTCATTACAGTTTCATCTTCTTCCTGTGTTTTCCGCAAACGTGCTGTAAGACTTGCATCAAGGTTTGTGGATTAAAAAATTGGTAGGTGGAAGTTTTCTACTAAGCGCATCAACATGTATCATATTCTGCCCTGGACGATGTTCTATCCGGTAATAGAATTCTTCTAACGATAATGCCCATCACGCAACTCGCACACAAAGATATTTCTTATTTATTGTAAGAGTAAAAGCATGGCAATCAGTAACAATAGCAAACAAAATTCCTAATAAAGAAACTCAATATTTCTTTAACGCTTTTACTATTGCTAAAACCTCTAACACATACCTACTCTATTTAAATTCAGCAGATGTTGTCTTACCGTTAAAAAATAATATACAGGGTGAAAACGTTGATCTTCGTTATTTCTTTGAAATAAAATCGCTCCGTACCCTAACGCAGAAGCATCTGTATGCAACTCCATTCCTACTTCTACTTAATACAAATTCAATATTGGTTTTTTCATTAAGTAAAAGTTTAAGTCGTATGAATGCTTTCTTTCCAGTAGCTCAAAAACAGAATTTAGCATTCGCTCGCAGAAGGTTAGACAAAGGTCGCGCAATTATAGGATATTCAGGAATAAGTTTACGAAAATACCCGATTATTACAAGAAAACTTTGTACTTGATTAGCATTTGTCGGTTCCGGAAATCGTCGGACTGCATCAGTTTTACGCTCTGAGGGGTTAATTCAACCATTGTTGATTACATGCCCTAGGGATTCGACAGAAGTTTGCAGAAAACAACATTTTTCTCAACTGAATATTAAACCAGCTCCGCTCGCTATAATTATAACCCTTTCAAGAGTTTGATCCCACTTTCAGTATCATTTTTTGATCAATTTGTCGATAATCCACACATAATCTAAGCGAATCATTTTTCTTCCGCACGAGAACAGCCGGACTCGCGTAATCAGAAGTAAATAACTAAGCGACTCCATCCGCAATCCACTGTTCTCTCTGCGCATTAACAATCTCTTTTTGCGACGCTGACAATCGTCTCGCCGATTGATATACGGACTATTCGCCTTTCAATATTAATTTTATTGCAATTTCACGTTCAAAGGTTTTCCTCGGCTTGTAATTACTAATAAGATTTTCTATCGCCACTTGCTAATTAGGATCTAATGCATGAGACACATCAACTTGATTTACTTCTAACACGACACTCGTCACATCTGTTTTAAATATTTCCGGTACAGTGCTTTCTCTTTCAACAATTTCGCGCGTTACTTTCGGTAATCAACGAATAAACGCTTGTGTCGAACAATGGTATCAGAGATTCCTTCTATACAAATCGGATATCAATGCCCATCTACGGTAATTTCTGCTTGAAATTCACCAAATGTTGTATCATTCTTTGAACCTATACCATCGAAATGTAATTCATTGTGTCGTAATTCCGGAGAACCATGCCTAATATACTCGTCTGTGCGAAATAAATTAAAATCACTTCCTAAATCTATTAATGCTTCGATCTCGCATCCATTAAGTAAAATATTTTTAAGATACTATCGATACGATGCTCCTAATGTCGCGCAGCTCTCTTTACTCGCTTTAGATTTCTTCGGACATTTTGACACAATATGTCCACGTTCATGACATGTAAAACATTTTACACCGTGATCTTTCGTTGGACAATTCACGCTAATATGATCGCACCCACCACAATTATAACATCGTACAATATTACCAGTGAACTCTTTTTTCTTACAAACATTGACCATCTCCTTTCGTTCATTTCTAACGGATCTGTCTTCACACTTCTCAAACTTTGTTGACGTCTGCACACTCGAGAAACCTCGATCTCGAAGAATTACCTTTTCAAACGCTTTCGAAAGTTGATCAGTTGTAAACTGTCGATGACGCGCCTAGTTCCGGAGCTTTTCGTTGAGGATGCCGTCAATCAGATATTCAAGTATGTCATCGACGTTGATTGATACTCGATTTCCAAGAATGATCTTCTCGTGTAAATATTTATGGAATATCTCGTCCCTCTTCCATAATCGCTCTTCAAATTTCTTTCTTATTTCAATTTTGCATTATGGATGATAGAACATAACTCTTAATTCTTTCAGCAGTTGGTTAAATGGCATAGTTATATACTCTGGTTTAGAAAGAAATCATTCAAGTACTTTTCCCTTCAGTAGAATACCGATAAATATGCGTGCAATGTCATCTTCCAATTCATATGTCGGCTTAAACAATTTGATCTGTTTCTCCCAAATTTCATAATAACCAGATTTACCATCAAAGTTACCAAGTAAATTTGCAACTGCCGAAGCATTCATTCGCGGGTGACTAACTTAAGATAAAACATTGCATTAATTGCCATTATTCAATACCAAGAAATTGTCACCGTCGCTAACAGCATCAAATTATTCGCCTTCAAAATTACGCGTCGACCTTCGCTGCTCATTTTCCGAATTTTACTCAACCTGTCATTTCTTTCGCATCGTATGTAACTCAAGACGTAATACGGCTTATTCACGTTCTGCTAATGCTTTTTCTATTAAGAAAATATCAATTTCTCGTTGCTGTAGATTCATTGCTGACTGCACGTTTGATGGTACACCAGCACACGACTCTTCATTATATTGACGAACTTTTTTCAGCTTGTCATCAATCCACGTTCCGTCTGGGTCAACTTCCATTAAACGGGAAATTAATTCAGCTTTCGAAACAGCAGTATGTAATTTATGCTCTATTAATGTCCCTCTTAGCGCTGTAACTGTAATTTTACTCAAATATTTCATTGTGAAAATTTTCACTCGACACTCGCGTTTATACTGGAATTCTCTCTACACGAAAGTTCAATTTTCGTCCTCGCACTACCTCTCAAAACTACACTCGCGTCATTTGAATATCTTTTCGAACGTTCTAGGCCGTCAAGGAATTTTCACGAACGATATGTCTTCAAATGCGCGATAATATTCCAATCTTTAGAACGTATCCGATTTAATTCACGAATGTCTTCTTAATAATTACCAAGCCTAAGCCCGCAAAATTGTAGGAAACTTATTAATTAAAGACAACTACAAGATTTTGTAAATCATTAAATAGTTCATTTCAACTGAGATATTACTCCAAAAACTGCTAATGAATAACTGCTTCATCGCTTTAAAACATTCACACGAAAAACTCATTTATTTTGAACATTCGCACTCACCCGCATTCCAAAATATTCCATGTACATAATCTTTAAAACCTGAATTATTGATTACCTTTTAAATTAACATAATTTCATTATCCTTTAATAACATTATACTTGTCTGCTACTACACATCAACGGAACCTGAATTCTACAGTTCCTTGAAACGGGATGGCGCGTTACAGTGTCTACATGTCAATGCCATGAGGCTCTGGTGCTCTATGCAATGAAATTGAACATCTCATTTCAACGTTCCGAAGTAAATAAGCTTTAATCATGAATTCATAGCATTATGCTTGTCTGCTTCTACACATTACAAGAATGTGAATCCAACAGTACGACGCAGCAGTATGGCGCTTTAAAGTGGCTGGATATTAAAGCAGTAGAGTTCTAATGCTTCACGCATTGTAATTGCACATGCCATTTCAAGGTTTCAAAGTAAGTAGTTGTAATCTGTCATGCATAGCACTATGCTTATCTGCTTCGACATTTCATAAGATTGTGAATTCTACATTCTCATGCAACAGGATGGCGTTTCACATTGTCTGCGTGTCAAATGAATAGAGTTCTGCACCATGCAAGGTGTTGGCGCATCTCGCTCCAACGTTTCGAATTAAGTAAGCTGTAATCCTCTATGCGTGGCATTATGATTATCTGCTTCAACATTTCTAAAGAATGTAAACTCTAAGATTCCATGCAACTAGATGGCGCTTCACAGTGTCAGCGTGCAAAAGCAATGGTGTTCTAATGTTCCATGTAATACGATGGCAAATCTCATTTCAACGCTTCAAACTAAGTAAGCTGCAATCTTCAATTTATAGTATTATGCCTGCCTTCTTCTACGTTTTAAAAAAATGTGAATTCTACAGTTCTGTACAACTAGATTGTGCTTCACATTGTCTGCATGTAAAAGCAATATACTTCTACTGCTGTATACAATGCGGTGGCTCATACCACTTCAACGTTTGAATGTGAGTAAGCTATAATCTTTAAAGCATAGGATTATGATTGTCCGTTTCTATAGTTGAGAAAAATGTGAATTCCGCAGTTCCATGCCACGAGATGGCGCTTCATATTGTCTGCGCGTCAAACCAATGGTGTTCTAATTCTTAATGGAATGCGATTGCGCATCCCATTTCAACGTTTCAAAGTAAATAAGCTGTAATTTTCTATGCAGGCATTATACTTATTCGCGTCTACATATCCTAAGAATGCGAATTTCTATTATGCGAAGCATTAATCTATTATGCATGGCATTATGCTTTTAAGCTTCTACGCTTCAAAAGTGTGTGAATTTCACAGTTTCTAACAACTGGATTGCGCTTCATGTTGTCTAGGCATCAGAGCACTAGAGCTGTAATGCATAAAGTGATGCTTGAAACAAAGCAGCTCGTTTACATTGAAACGGTGAATTCAGATGCCCTGTCGCTACACATGGGGCATTAAAACTCCATTGCTTAGACACGTAGACATTATGAAGCACAATATTTATTTCAACGAACAATAGAGTTCACATTCTTTGGTAGTGTAGAAGCAGATAAGTATAATGCTGCGCATAGAAGATTACAGCTTACTTACTTTAAAACGTTAAAATCAGACGCAACACCGCATTGCATGGAGCACTACAACTCTGTTGGTTTGATACGTAGGCACTATGAAGACCAATCCCGACGCATGGAACTGTAGAATTCACTTTCATTAGAAATGTTGAAGCAGATAAACATAAAGATATGCATAGAAGATTACAGATTACTTTCTTTGAAACGTTGAAATGTGGTGCGCCGTTGCAGTGCATGCAACATTACAACTCCACTACTTCGACACGCAGATACTATGAAGCGCCATCTCGTTACATGGAACTCTAAAATCCTCATTCTTCGGAAACATAGCAGCAGATAAGCATAATAATAAGCATAGAAGATTACAGCTTATTTACTTTGAAATGATGAAATGAGGTGTCGCATTGTGTTTGAGTACGCGTTACGTTGAGACTTATTTTCAGTTGATAAGAAAGCGAAGTGCGTAAACCTTCGTCACGAATCTTTTCGTCTCCTTTGCAATGCACGCCCTAATACGTAATATGGATGTAGATAGATACAATTGGAGTTAACACGGTTTCTTAAAAAAAAAAGCAACAATTATATTTAATTTCAAATGAATTCACAAAGATTGAGTGTTTTTCATATACTCAGATTTATCTGAATCTGAATTTCTACTAAGTTCTTGAGCGATGAAGTCAGACTGTTTTGTATTAAATTCGTGTGGAAGAGTGATCAAGGGTGTGGCATTAAGATGAGACGTTATTGGTAGAAAATCTGTAGATTTGCTTTTTTTATGGAAGTGGGGGAGACAAGAAGGCGCAAAGCGTGGTACGATGGGTTGAAGGTCGGTTGCGACTGGTAAGAGGGGGCAGAAAATAATTCAATAAAACTGCCAGGTATATGGTATATGCAATTTGAAGGGTCACTACGGAGACTTAATTTTGAAATTTATTATAAGGCCCTATTCTCTTGCTTTACGTGTTTATTGCTGCTGCGTGTCAGTTAGGGTTTTCGCAGGATTTGTGGAATTTGAAGTTTGTTAGCCAGGTGTTTCGTTGAATGAATTATGTCGAGTGAACAGTGATGAGGATGAACGGTTTAATTATTATAGCTTGAATAGTATGTTCATCGCTGGACACAGTCCCCCCGTTGAGAGGCTAGTGAGCATCCAGATGAATATGTGATGTATTGTGAGGTAAGAGTGTGTGGTTGTGTTATGATGTGTCTACTGCAAGCTGGTACTCTTGGTCTGTGGATGAGTTTCATTCTTGTTAAATTCCGGGCAATCTTCTTCGTCTGTCCGGCAATGGAACAAGTTTTTTGACTGTTAGATCAAACTTGCTCGAAGCCGTCCTATCGGTGATTGCGCGCTCGATGCCGTCAGAGCCGGGATAGGTTTGGATAATTCGTCCTAGTGGCCATTGCATGGATTGCGTGTTTTCTTCATTAAGGAGGACAATCTTTCCCTCCGTGATCTGATGACTACCCTTCGTCCATTTGCTGCAGCTAGTGAGCTTATTAATATAAATACTCGTAATGAAAATATTCGTGACGTCAACGAGTCCAAAAGTGTTGCCACGTCTTTTGGATCTATTTTTAACTAGAAAAGCGAATGGATTGCGTGTCTTCAAAGTTGTGTTGGTGTATACTCGTGGCAGCATCGGAAATTAGGATATGTCTTGGGGTGAGGACTAACAGGTCTGTGAATCTGAAGAAATTGGAGTGAGTGAGTGAGAATTAAGGATACTTCCGATGTGGCTTATAAGGGTTATGAACTGCTCTACTGTGAACAGCTCAGTTTCTGCAACGCGCGTTAAATGGCGCTTATAGGATTTTACTGCGGCCTCCCAGAGACCGAAATGTTGTGCGTATGGTGGGATAAAGTGCCAGTTGATTGATTGATTTGATAAAAATGACATGACTGTTTTGTGGTTACCTTCTGAACATAGTAACTCTTTTATCTCTAGAAACTCATTATTTGCTCCGACGAAGTTTGTTTCACTGTCAGAGCATAAATTTATGCATATTCTCTTGCGATTCATATTCTCAGCGATGAAAGTCTCAATCGTGAGATCGTGGACAGTTTCGAGATGAGCGGCCTTTACTGCCAGGCAGACGAAAACATAGACTTATTTTCTTTTACAATTGTGGTATTGCCGATCTTTAGTGAAAAAGAGTGCACAATAATCGACGACTACATTGATGAAGGATCGAGATTGGGTGGCGCGTTCTTTCAGTAGATGGCACATACGGTAATTGACCGCTGGTGGGTTGGCGCGGCAACAACGAATGCAAACCCGTATTGTTTTCTAGACTTGGCATCGGCCATCAATGGGCCAATATTTTCTTCGTGTACTGTATAATGTTACCTGGACTCCAGCGTATAAATGTGTGAGATGTTCGTTTATAATGATGAGAGCAGTTACATGAGTTTTCGGTGGAATTATGGGCTGTTTCTGAGAGAATGGTGGTAGCGAATGTGTCAATCAACCACCCACTCTTAGGATTCCATCTTCGTCAAAAAATCAATCTTGTCCATTTTCTCTTTATTTGGTCGTGCCACTTGTTTTGCAGAAATCGCAATTCGTCGATGATGTGTATACTCTGTGCTGTTCTTAAGATGACCTGTTTGGAGTGTTCGAGTTCAGCTACCGATAGGACTCCATTTTCGATGTGGGACCTTTTCGCTGAACCTGTGAACGTGACGAACCCGTCGCGATGTGTCGCTAATCATCGATGGTTGTTCTTGTTTGTATTTCTGATACCCGACTTGCTACGAATGTTTGTAGCGTGTGTGACGATGTTTTGAGCCAATGTAGAACGATGGTGGAATCCGTCCATAGAACCGTACGATTGCACTCTAGCTGTAAAGCCTGGTGAATCGTGATGAGTAACTTCGTATGCAGTAGTGCTCCGCACAGTTCGAGTCGTGGAATTGATTGACTCTTTAGGGTTGCCACTTTCGACTTCGCTATGAGGAGTTCTACCTGTATATGTCCTTGCTTATTGACGAATTGTAGGTAGATACAAGCTCCTTAATCTCTCTCTCTCTCTCTCTCTCTCTCTCTCTCTCTCTGGAGTCACATAATCCATGAAGCTCTGCTTTTTCCCTTATTGATAATAGTTTTTCGAATTGAACGTTGGTTAGGAGTGGTAGTTGAGCATAGTACATTATCCACTCGGTATGAATAGCCACCGGTAGTGATTCGTACCAATCCACCTTCAGGCTCAAATCTTTTGGAGCAGGATCTTGGCCACGATTATAACTGGACGAAGGGGCCTATTGGGTCTATAATATTTGGTATATTATCGCGATTTCAGAACTAATCGAGCGTTTGGTGATGCTCGGTGGGGGTGACGTTGCTTTTACTGCATATCCGATGGAGTCATCTGAGGAAGTCCAAACCACGCCGAGAGTTCTGATGATTGCCCATTGTCGGACCTTTAATCCGACGGTTTGTAGCAGCTCAGATAGTTCTTCTCGCAATGTACTGGTCTCTTCTACGGTTGTTCCAGTGAGTGCGTCATGAATGTAAAAATCACGCCTAAAGATTTTAGATGCATTGGGAAATCTGTGTTATTCGTCATTGGCTTGTTTGCGTCAGGCAATGGATGACCAAGAAAAGTGCAACTGAAAGCACGAAGCTGACCGTGTTTAATTGATATGTTCGAATTTTTCCGGTGGCATTGCATCATAGAATGCGTTGGTGTTTGCTATTAGCTAGACGCACTATAAATTGTCTGAACATTTTTTCGATATCGCCTGTGATGACATATTTATGCGTACAGAATCGCATCAATATGTGAATCAGGCCTTCTTGGATCTTCGGCCCGGTATGTACTGTATCGTTGAGGGATACTCCCGTTGTTGTGGCATCGTAGCCGTGAAGTACCACCCTCAACTTGGTCGTTTGGCTACCGATTTTTGTGACCCCATGATGAGGCAATTAATATCCCCCGTTCACGTGTTGGTTGGTTTCGATCTCTGACATGTGACCAAGGACAAGGTATTCTTGTATGACTGCGTAGTACTCCCTTGTTAAAGTTGGATCGCGCTTCAGTTTCCCTGCCAATGCAGTGAATCATTTTAAAGCTCTAGATCTGGATTCACCGAATCGTGGTCCTTTATCGTTGAATGGGAGTACCACAACGTATCTGCCATCCGCGCTTCGCGTGGTATGTAGTCGGTAATGTGTCTTACAGGCTCTCTCCGATTTGGAGAAACGTTGGATTCTGGATACTTACTCAATCTTCCAATATTGTCGTGGTGATGTCAAGTGGTAACGTGGTGGTTTTATGATATAAGTTTCTGTGTTTGGGTTGGGATAAATCTGTAACAACGCTAGGACAGCTCCAGCGCTGAGGAGCAGGCTGACTGTCACTGGACAATAACAAGTTGGATTTTGAAAGATCTGGAAGATGGATGAATGGGTTAAACGTTGCCGTGATGGAGTATTCTGCTATTGTATACATTATGTTTAGAACACCGATGGGTACGGAACAGCGTTTTCTTGGAATGCCGAGATTCTTCGCGAGGGTTTCTGACATAAAATTTATAGTTGCGCACGTGTCGATCAATGTTCGACAGTTGACTGGTTGTTGATCGTGGTCTAAAATGTGAATTTGTGTGGTTACGAGTAATTCATTCGTAACTGAATCGACGACAAACGCGTTTTGATGTCCCCCTTCCTTCGGCGCCTCAACGTCATGAAGTCTTTCGGACATTAAAGATTCTCCGTTCGTTATCGGTTCTTGTTCTTCGGGTGAATTGATGGTTAGCGGTTTAGAAGTAGTCTGTTGCCGGGTTCTCTACGCTTGGTGATGTATCGTGTAATGTTGCTTGTTAGGTATGCGACAGGAGCCACTGTGGCACAGGCTATATTTGTGTCCCTTGTGCAAGCAGTTTATGCATAGTGAAACCTTTTCGACAGTTGCCTTGCGGTCTTGGACTGAGAGCCCGTGAAACGCTTCACATGCCCAGATGCTGTGTCCTCCGATGAAGGCAGTGATCTGACCGAATATGTTGCCGCGTTTACGAGGTTGGGAACTGAGACTAATTACATGAGGAATGGACTGAGCTTATTCGAGCGATCGGGCTGACATCGTGGAAGATGAATCAGAAATGAATTGACGAATAAACGAGTTTACCTTTTCGATGTGAGGATGTCAGGTATGTTGAGATCTGCCACGATGTCTGGAACCCCTGGGATGATCGAAATGTTGCTGCAAAGAATCTCAAGTTGTCCTGGGGCGTTGGCTTGATCACTGGGTTGATATTTCAGTCGCTGAGTGTTGGTTGAATGACACTATAGTTCGGGCACTCACAACATTGACTTCAACGGTTCCTTTTTATAACTCGCTGTTTACAGGAGTCCAATTTTGAGTCCGACTTAAAGGACCAAAATGTTTGAGCACGCGTTACCACGAGGCTTATTTTTGTTTGTTAAGCCAACGAAGGGCGTAAAGCTTCGATCCGAACCTTTTCGTCACCGTTACCGTGTGCGCCCTAATACGTGATACATTAATAGGGAAGTAGGTAGATACAATTACAATTGACACGATTTCTTAACAAGTAACAATTATATTTCACTTAAAATGAAATCATAATGATTGAGTTATTTTCATGTTTTCTGATGTCTCTGAATTTGAATTTCTACTAAGATCTTGCGCGATGAAGTTAGACTGTTTTATAGTGAATTCGTGTGGACAAGTGGTCACTAGATGGTACGTTATTGGGGAAAAATTTGCATCTTTTCCGGAAACTGGGAGGAAACAAGGAGGAGCGAAGGGGGGACCAAGGGTTGTAGATCGGTGGCGACACGTGAGAGGAGCAGACAATAAAGGAATAAAACGGCCAGGTATGTAGTATATGCAATTTGAAAGATCACTACGAAATATCAATTTTGAAAATTATGATAAGACGACATTTGTTGCTTTAGGAGTTTATTACTGCTATGTGTGGGTTATTGATTTTTCAGGATATGTGAAATTAGGAGTTTGGTAGCAAGATGTTTCGTTGAGTGAATTATGACAAGTGTCTGAATAAGGATGAATCGATTAATTATTACAGCATGAATCGCATGTTTGTCGTAGGACACATTGCATGCAGCATTAGAACTCTACTGCTTTGACACGTAGACACTATCAGACGTCACGCTGGTGCTAGAAACTGTACAATTCACATTCTTTTGACGAGTAGAAGCGGATAAGCTTAAAGCGCTGCATAGAACATTACAGCTGTCTTACTTTGAAACGCTGAAGTGAGATACGACATAGCATTGCATGGAGAATTACAACTCTATTGATTTGAAACGTAGACACTATGAAGGACAAGTCAGGTGCAATGAATTATATAACTTACATTCTCTGGATGTGTAGAAGTAGAAAAGCATAATCCTATGCATAGAAGATAACAGCCTACTTACCTTGAAATGCTGAAATCTAGATGCCCCATCGCAATGCATGGAGCATTAGAACCCTATTGCATTGATACGTAGATACTATGAACCGCATCACCATTGCAAGGGAATGTAGAATTCACATTATTTAAAGGCATAGATCCATGTGAGCATAATGCTATGCACAGAATAATACAAACTACATACTTTGAAACGGTGAAAACAGTTGCGCCATCGCATAGCGTGGCAGTAGACCTTCATAGCATGAAGCAGTAGAACCTTATTGCTTGGAGACGTAGACAATACAAAGCACCATCCCGTTGCTTGGAACTGTAGATTTCAAATCTTTTTGTAGTGTATAGGCAGATAAAGGATCATGCGATGCATAGATTATTACAAGTTACTTACTTTGGAAATTTGAAATTAGATGCTTTTTCGCACTGCATGGAGCCAAAATGATCAAGTGTTACAGGCTGCTCGATCCCGTACAATAATACTCAATATATATAGTATGTATAATAATCAAACGCTATGCTTCAACGTACGCTACGTTGCTCCGGTCAGAAAATGGTCGCGGGAATTACGCAATTATGTAACGATCAACCGTGGATTACCACTCGCTTAACGATATAAGACACAGTACAAGGCAAGAAAGAAAAATGCAGCTGGAAAATGGGACGGTTTAGCGTATAAGCACTCATGCTCTCCTTTCCAGATGATCCTGGCTCCTTATGGCGGCCCACGTTCTCTATCTCTTTTCCTCTACAAAATCGCTTGCTTATAGATTTCGATTGGTTGCTCGCTAGTTCGCTCGCTAGTTCACTCGCTAATTAAATTGCCTGCAGTCCTTGGGCTTCCCGAATCCTCCTCGGGGTTCCCTGGTGGGGTCCCATGGGGCTTCATGGTTTCCAGCAACGGGATAGCGCATCTCATTTTAACATTCCAAAATAATTAAGTTGCAATCTTCTATGCATCGTATTATACTTTGCTGCTTCTGCTATTCAAAAGAATGTACTTTTTACAGCTCTGTGCACTGGGATGCAGCTTCATACTGTCCCCATGTCAAAGCAATAGAGTTCTCATTCTACATGCACCGCAATTGCCCACGTCATTTCAACGTATAAGTTGTACTGTTCTATGCAATGCATTGTACTTATCTATTACCACGTTGCAGACGAATCTAAATTCTGCGCTTCCTCGCAACGGAATAGCGGTTCATAGTGTCTACCTGCCAAAACAGGCTCGCACCTCACTTCCACGTTTCAAAGTAAGTAAGCTATATTCTTGTATGCATAGCATTATGGCTGTCTGCTTCTACGCTTTAAAAGAATATGAATTCTACTGCTATATGCAGCTAGTTGGTGCTTCATAGTATCTGCGTACAAAATCAATAGACTTCTACTGCTCCATACATTAAAATGACACATCTTATTTGCAAGTTTCAAAGTAAAATAGATAATATCATAATATGAAATTAGTATAGCATAAGATGCGCCATTGCATAACATGGAACAGTAGAAGTCTATTGCTTTTATACGCAGACGCTACGAAGTGCCAACTAGTTGCATAGAATTGTAGAATTCACATTCTTTTAAAGCGTAGAAGCAGACAGGCATAATGTTATGC
Organism: Xylocopa sonorina; assembly: GCF_050948175.1. Lineage (NCBI taxonomy): Eukaryota > Metazoa > Arthropoda > Insecta > Hymenoptera > Apidae > Xylocopa > Xylocopa sonorina. Next base: position 202,465 of record NW_027490463.1, read on the forward strand.
ATAGAAAATTACAGCTTACTTACTTTGAAACGTGCAGATGAGGTGCGATATCGCATTGTATGGAGAATTGGAATTCCACTCCTTTGGCAAGCTGACACTATGAAGCGCCAACCCTTTGCATGGTACTGTAGAATTTACATTCTCCACAAGTGTAGAAGCAGATAAGCATTATGCTATGTATAGAAGATTACAGCTTACATACCTTGAAACGTTGAAATGAGATGCGATATCGCATTGCATGGAGCAGTAGAAGTCTATTGATGTAGCACGCAGACACAATGATGCGCCATCCCGTTGCTCGTCACTGTAGAATTCACATTATTTTGAGGTTTGATAGTAAACGAGTATACTGCTATTCTTATTAAATTACAGCTTACTTACTTGAATACGTAGAAACTAGATACGCTATTGCATGGCATGAAGAATTAGAGCTCTACTGTTTTGACACGCAGACAATATGAAGCGCCAGCGGCTTTCTGAGTCTACTATTTGAGCACCGGCTTCGCGCAAACGCGGGTTTCTAAGTCTGACGATTGAGCACTGATCTTACGATGATGTGCAATTTTTTTTGCTGGACTGAGTGTCTTGTACATCGACTTGGATTTACTTGCCATGGTTATGTCGATCTTCATTTTTTATACTCAAAACATAAAACCTATGCGATAGTTTAGAAACAATCAAGGCAAGAATTATTCTCGTACAGTGTATCCTATTGTCATTTTCTGTTTCGTTCGCTTATGCCTTTAATTTACCAGTATAGCAAATTTTATTATTTTGTAACTTTTTACCCACATAATATAGTGATATTATTAATGAATATATTGCTGACTTGATGTCAAATTATTCAGTACATTCAGAAGATTCTGATATAAAAGTCGAGGACTGCGATAGTTATGTGGGTCCAAGAAGAAGATCAAGAGCCATTTCACTACAGCATTCAAGCGATTCCGAATGATTCCAGTGATTGTGAAATGTTCACAGCATTGCATAGTTACAGTGAAGTGTGGTCAGATGTCGATAAAATTCTTGCCACATCAGATTTTACAGGGGAGACCGTCCCAAAGATTTTTCCTACTGATAAGAAAAGCGTAAAAGAAATCGCCGAATTGTTTATTGGAAATTATTTGTTTCAATTAATGATCAATGAATCCAGCATGTATTACCAGCAATATAAGGACAAAAGTGAGAAGAAGAAAATATCAGAGTGACGTGATATTACTCTAGCCGAGATAAAAGAATTTCTTGGTATAATTATGGTGATGGGCCAGGTAAAGAAAGATGTAAAAGATGATTACTGGTGCTCCGAATTCTACACGAGAACACCATCGTTCTCCACTATAATGCCACGTAATAGATTTTGCCAGATTTGTAGGACGTGGCATTTTTCAAATAATCAAACAATAACCGGTTCTAATAAGCTCGCTAAGATTGAGTCCATTCTGAGCTATTTAGTAGATAAATTTAAATCTGTATATACGTCTAGGAAAGAATTTTTGTTTGATGAATCCATTATTCCATGGCGTGGAAAATTGTCTATAAAAACATACAATCCGGCAAAAATAACAACGTACGGCCTACTTTGCCGTATGCTATGCGAAGCTAGAATCAGATATATTTCCAATATAGAAATGCACTGTGCGGAAGGCAAAAAATTGGACCCGACAATTATGTCATTACTTGATAAAAATATATGTTGGGAACATCACTTATACATGGACATCTATTGTAATAGCATTAAAACTGCAGAATTGCTCATGACAAATGGTACACGAGTTTGTGGTACAATTAGTCCAAATAGGGGTGTTCCTGAGTCTTTACTGCATTTCAGATTGTGAAGTGGAGAATATAGATGTAAACGAAAGGGTGAAGTTTAAGTACAGGCGTGGAAACTGAAACAGAATGTCGTACACATGGGTTCTACGATACATTCGGGAGAATTAATGGAAATAAATAAAATACACAGGAAAACTAAACAAGAAATTACAAAACCTTATTCCGTCATAGAATATAATAAATATATGATGGGTGCAGATTTGGCAGATCATTATTTATCATATTATTCCATCATGAGAAAAACGGTGAAGTGGACAAAGAAGAGAGTCTCGTTTCTTTTAAATTGCGCACTGTTTATTGCACTTAGATTACGTATTGAATTGAATGGCAACATTATAAAATATAAACAATTTTTACATACTGATGGACGTTCTTGGATCGAGGAAAGCGCAAATGTACAAGATGTACTAACTGATACCTCTATTACTACTCCTTCTAACAATTCAAGTACTTCTGTACATATTCCTACACCTCGCACACCAATATTTGATAGCCCCAGAGACTTCCGGACCATATGAAGAATAATAAAGTTACCAGAATTCTTGGACCAGGGAAAAAAAATTGAATCGTAAGACGACCTTCAATGTTTGCTCTGCTGGTAAAAATAGAAGCGAGAGCAGCTTTATGTGTGCTGAATGCATAGTACCTTTACATCTTGGACAGTGTTTCCAGAAATACCACACTTGCTTCAAATATTAACACATTTGCCTTCTGTTTACGTTATATATATGAGATAATCCAGCATGAAATAAGAAACTGTATTTTTCTTTGTTAATATAAATTTAAAATTTCGATATTCTTTTTCTAATTACCGTTAAATTGTATATGATGAATATGCAAATAAAATGTTCTATTTGACGACAATATATAACGTTTTAAATATTTTATTTCGCTATTCAGTGACCTGAAACAAACGAATTTGGCCGGCGGGGAACTGGGATTAAAGATGCCAATACGTTACAGGCTCTCAGTCTTTAAATGTCTCTTAGGTCGTCGGTTGTCAATGCGTTAGGCATAGTGATATGCATAAAAGATTACAGCTTACATTCTTTGAATCGTTGGAATGATATGCACCATGCCATTGCATGGAACTGTAACATACACACTCCTTTAATGTGTAGAAGCAGATAAGCATATTGCTATGCATAGTAGAATACAGCTTACTTACTTTGATACAATGAAATGAGATGCGCCATCGCACTGCATGGAACATTAGAAATCTATTGCATTGATACTCAGACACTATAGAGCGCCATCGGGTTGTATGGAACTCCATAGTGCATACTCTTTGGAGGAATTGAAGGAGCTAAGCATAGTTTTATGCATACAGGATTACACCTACCACATACCAGTACACTACACTGATTGCTTTGAATGGCTGAAATGAGATGTGCCACCGTATTACATGGAGTACATTAGAACTCCGTTGCTTTGATACGTAGACACTATGAAGCCCTATTCCGATGGATTGAACTGTATAATTTGCATTCTAATGACGTGTGGAAGCAGATAAGCGTAATGATATGCAAAGAGTATTATAGCTTACTTACTTTGAGACGTTGAAATGAGAAACGCCATCGCACTGCATTGAGCACTAGGAGTCTGTTGTTTTGGCACGCAGACACTATGAAACGCGATCGCTTTACAACAAATATTCGTAATGTGATTCTTCTGAGGAGGAGTAGCAGACGAGTATAATGCATTGCATAGCGCATTATTACTTATTTGCTCTGAAACTTTGGAATGAAGTGTATCATCGCGATACATGAACATTAGAACTCTATTATATCGATACTTATGAATCCTGTGAATCCTCCAGTTGCATGCAATGTGATGGGGCTTCATAGTGTCTACGTGTCAAGGCAATAAAGTTCTGTGGCTACCTACAATGAGTTGGCGCATCTCCTTTTAGCGTTTCAATGCATGTAAGCTGTAACGTTCTATGCATTGCATTATGTTTATCTGCTTCTGCATCCTTGCAGCAGGATGGCTTCTCAGTTATGCTTAGCTGCTTCTACACTTCCAAGGAATGTGAACTCTGCAGCTCCATGCATCGGGATGGCGCTTTATAATGTCTGAGTGTCAGAGCAATGGTGTACTAACGCTCCATGCAATGCGGTGGCGCATATCATTTCAACGTTTCAAGGTAAGTAGTCTTTAATCTTTCATGCATAGCACTATGGTTATCTGTCTCTACATTTCCAAGAAATGTGAATTCTGTAGTTCCAAGTAACGGCATGGCGTTCCATAGTGTCTCGGTGTCGATACAGTAGAGTCCTAATGTTCCATGCAATGCGATGCCGCAATTCATTTCAACGCTTGAAATGAAGTACGCTGTAATCTTGTATGCATAACATACTATGCTCATCTGCTTCTACACTTCATAAGAATGTGAAATTTACAGTTCGATGCATCGGAATGGCGGTTCGTTCTCTCTGGTTGTTAAGGCAATAGATTTCTTTTACTCTATGAAATGCTATGTTGCATATAATTTCAACGTTTTGTTCAACATATGTCTAGAATAAATGGTAGGCAGTATGTCGCGAATAAGGCGATAAATGTAAAAACCTATTGTAACCGATGTAAGGGTCAACCGGAACTCCACCCAACATATTTTGAAAAATTACATAAAAAAATTAAATAATTATGTTAAGTTTACAATATTCAATCGTTATATTTTATAGATTAAATATCTGTTTATAATGGTGAAAATTGAAAAATAAACCTATTTTGTACTATCTACATTCTGAAATACAAGTGCGACCCATCGTGATGCCGGATCACAAAATAGACGCGTGTGACGCACCGCTGATGCAAGCCGCTCCACGAAACAGACGCATGTGACCCACCGGTGATGTACATCGCCCCACGGAACTGACACGTGTGACCCACCTGTGCTGCACGCCGGCGTTAATGTTCCAAACGTAGAAATTGGATGTGCCATCGCATCGCGTGGAGCATGAGAGCACTACTGCTTCGACAAGCAGACAATGTGAAACGCCATTCCGTTGCATGGTACAGTAGAATTCACAATCATTAGACATAATATTATCTATTGGTCATGATTTCTATTGCCCTTCTACGATTTTTCATCAAATATGGCTTTTCGGGGCTTATCAGGAATATAAGCCGTGGAACCGAAAATTCGTAAATACTTTACTTTAGGCTTCTTATCCAGCCACATTTCAAATGGCGTTTTACTTTCTTTTAAAGCCTTTGTTGAGCTTAGGTTTATTAAATTCGTCGTAGTTGAAGCTGCTTCCACCAAAAGCACTTTATTTCAACTGGCACCACTTATCATCGTGCGTGCCTTCTCTGTTATGGTTCTGACCATTCTCTCAGAAACACGAATTGGAGGCATTCGCGGAACTGTTAAATGGTAACTAGTACCTTTTTCTACACAATAATCTTTCATCTCATTTGACAGATATTCTCTGCCATTATCGCTATACAAGTGAATAACTTTTAAATTAAAATGAGCCTTGCTTCTGGTTACAAAATCTTTAAAAGCAGAAAATACTTCTGATTTATATGTAATCAGATATGTTATACGGTAAAGTGTATATTCGTCCACAAACAGGAGAAAATAATTCTTAGCGTTAATCGTTGAAGGAATGATAAAATCACATACATCTGAATAAATAATAAACAATGGTCGCTTTATATGCTCCATATTCTTTACCTTTTCGAATGATAACCGTACTTGCTTACCTTTAATGCAAGCCGCACATAAATTATAATACGACACTATCATTTCAATATGATTTACATCATTGAACATATTTTTATTCTTCAATTCTACGAATTTTATATTCCAACGTCGCCCAAACGCTGATGCCACAGTTCATAGTCATTATTTACTGTACTATGAATCTCGTGATTAATCAACTTTTCACCATTTTCCATTTGAAAATTAGTAATAGATAAGTTTCATACCTTTCATTGTTTTCTGACCAGTTTTCATTACCCCAACGTTTCCATCTGTCACAAATACGATGTTCATTTTTGCTTCTTGCATCCTTTTAATGGACAGCACTTTCCTACCACCGAAATCTTCAAGGGTGTACTCAACTCGTCGAATGTCAAAAAAAGATTGTCACATTTGACAATGTGATCCGACGTTCCGGAATCCAACAGAAACTTTAATTTGTTCTTATCGTCTTCGCCATTTTCATTGTACCCTGTCATAAAGACAAACGAGGATGTCCCAGCCTTTTGAATATCCAATTCTTCTGTTACTTGAGCTGCCTGGGCGATCACCTTTTTCTTTCCTGCGTGCTGGACCGTTTTTTTATAATAAAAACGTTCTTTTATTTTATGCCCTTTCCTCCATAATGATGGCATTTTATATTTATCGTTTCTTTGACCATTGAAATTATCCCATCTTGCCGTTTCTATCGTTTTGTCTATTATGTACTTTTGGATTAAGATTATCTCTATCTGTATGTATTTTCTGAGTATGTAATATTTTCGCGCTTGTCGAGCAGCCTGTTCATAATTTTACTTCGTGGACGGATAAACGAGTTTTTTCAAACGCTAATGTTAGGTTGTCTTCGGAAAACGTTCAACCGCCGTAATTACTCGCCATAACACGTTGGAAGGGTTAGCAGTAAATGGGAAGCTTTATCCGTTTCTTCTAATTTTGCACACGCTGCTAAGAGTTCCGTGATTATGTCGTTGAGTATCGTAAAATGTTTGATCAAGGGCTGCTCTCCCTGTAGTTTTAAACGTAATAGTTTTTTCTAACAGCCAATTGCGTGGTTAAACTCTTCCTTTCATATATGCCATCCAATTTCTGCAAAATTTCAATAGCAGTCTTCGCATTATTTGCGAAGCCCAAAAAGGAACCTGCCACATATTCAATAATGACACCTTTCGCAATCCTCTTCGCTTTCTTCCAATATTTAGCTATTTTTACTGGAATGGGGTCATCAATATCTTTGATGACATCTAATTCGCTTGACAGTGCACGAATTCACAATTTCCACATTTTGTAGCGATCACTATCAAATTGTTTAATGTTCCTTTTGGTTTTTGCACTATCCTTTTTTTATTTTTAAAAGACAGATTTATATTCACTAATAATGTTTCTTTTATAGTTTAGTCACTTATTTATACTTCTAATATTACACTTATAATCACGCTTAATGTTTTCACTTATATTAAACAAAAGTTATCTGGAAACGATATTCTGTTGCATGCAAGTGTAGGATTCACATTCTTCTAAAGTCTAGATGCAGATAAATATAATATACATATTGCATAGAACATTGCAATTTACCATGAGTCATTGAAATGAGTTGCGACATCGCGTTGAATGAAGCATTCGATCTCTATTTCATCGACAGGTAGCTATCCCCTCATCCAGAAATGCTATCCCCTCGAAAGAAACTTTAGGATTTACATTCTTTTGAAGCGTGGACGGAAATAAACGTTACGCGTTGCATAGAATATTACATCTTACCTACTTTGAAACGTTGAAATGAAGTGCGCTATCACGGTCTATAATGCATCTGTCTTATACTCTAACCGACTCGCAGTCATGCGTTTACCACTAAGCTTGCCGGGATCAGTGATATTGATTCGTTCAATTTAAATTATTATTTTCTTTTAAAGTTGTCAATTTCTTACTTTCTCTCACCACATCGTCTATTTCGTTGTATCTTGTCCTTACGGTATGATATATAATTTGATGTTTGATATCTCTAGAATTTGCTCTTAATAAATGCAATGTTTCCACAGATTTTCTTTTTTTTTCTTTTTAGTTACGTTGTTGCTATTTTATGCTCTTTATCCTCCACATTTCCTTTCTGCACCATCCCGGAACCGGCATTATACGATTACTTCATGATGGCGCCCTGGTCTCGCTACCCCGGAATCGAGTGTTCTCCCTTGCATCCGTCGATTTGTATATGTCCCATATTGGAGAATATTTCCACTTATCCTTTGTATCTTTCGAATTACGTTTTAGTTAGATGTATATTGGATTCGCGTCGAAATAATTGCCTTCCATAGCCGAAGGCGCTCCTGTATTTAAGGCAGACCCGCTCCGATAGAATCCGCCGATTATTATATTATGTTACGTGAATAAACGTTCAATCGGAGCGAATCTCTGCCACTTCGTAACTGCGGAAGACTTACTGTATAGCCACATCCCTGGGATAGTTGCGGAGGTTGCTTCCGTTCCGAGATGGAAGTGTGGTTATGTTAGACTTAGTTAGGTTACGCTCGGTTAGGTTAGGTTGGGTTAAGTTTGGGAATGTTTGTAGGTTGTTCGTTTATGTTGGATTAGATTTAAGAAAGCGTAGGTTTGATTTGTTTATGTTTAAGAAAGGTAATGTTAGATTGCGTTAGGTTGGGTTAGATTTGAGTGAAGGCAGAATAAGTCAGATTAGGTGTAACTGAAGTTAGCTTGGTTTAAATTAAGTTTAGAGTTAATATATCATCAGTTATCGACCGCAGGCATCACCTACTGTCGATATATCGTGAGTTACCGACTACACGCAACACCAGTCGTTGATAAGTCTTGAATTACCTACTATCGGTTGCAGCAGCTGTATGTGAAAGTATGCGCTATCGGTTGTTGGTAACACCAGTCGTCAACAACTTATGGATTATTAAGCACAAGTATCACCAGCCGTCGGTCGATTGTGAATAACCGACCGCCAGCAGCACCATCCATCGGTAACTTATAAGTTATTCTTAATGGGAACAACCATCCGTAGGCATGTATTGACTTGTTTCACCATCTCTTCAATCATTGCTGAAACAGAATTGCGATTAGCTTGAGCAGTTTTCACAGAGATGACGCCACTGGTCTGACAACAACGAAGGACACATATGGGTTCTCACAAAACCATTTGTCACACAACTCAGGCTGAAAGGGTTAATAATGCTAGCGCCATTACTTTAACCAGGCATAGAATCCATAGGTATGAAAAATTATGATCTTGTAAATAATATCAATTCTAGATGAACATTTCCAGTGTAAGAATAAAAGTTCTGTTTTAGTTGTAGAAATAAAATTCACTAATATGACATTATACTTATTTCAGGTCCAAGATATGCTTACCATATTTAAAGAAAGGCACAAATCCTCATAAAATAAATATCAGCCCACCACTAAGTATAAAAATTAAACAAATATGGTTTCAAACTCGTGTCAATTATATAATATCCAAGATTGAAATGTTAATGTTAATGTGTGCTCTTGAAAGGGCCTATCTTGAAAATGAATATGAAAATGATGGTATTGTTGTGAATGCAGTCTTTTCAAAGACTGCAGTAAATTATACATATTCCTAATTTCATTGTTAAGAAAAATAATTCTCTCAATTTAAGATTGGCTTACGCACGTGTTGTTTCAGGTATACAAATGGCTGCGATAGAGACGTTAGTTGGTTCAGAATCACAAAATTATAGTGGGAAGCTGGAAATAATGGGTGATGAAATGTACGCTTTTATTTTCCAAAGACAGTAAATCTGTTATTAATCAGTCTTTAATCAATAAGGCAATATTAAAACACTGAAGGAATGTCCTATTTTACCCATTATGCGTGTAATGCAGGTGTGAATAATTGACTAATGGTTTACAATTAATACATGAATGTATAATTTATATTTTAGTAAACAAATCAATTTATTTGACAGAATATAAATATTATTGATAAGATAAATTGTTGCCTGATTCCATCTTAGAGGAGAATTTGGAACATAAATTTGGATAATTATATATGACAATTGAAAGGAGCGAACAAATTATACAGATAAATCAGAGGAAAGGATCATGCAAATGTTAATTGTCATCCAAACTAATTTAAACAGCGAGTTTGTTAACAAAACTGTAAGCTCAAATACTATATTGTTCATTATATTAAAAAAAATTTACTATTCCTCGTACATTACAGCACATCACAGATCAGTCTGATTAATTGCCCAAGCAACCATAATTCAACAGTTAATTAACATCACATATGCAAAAATTTACAGTATGTAAATTTCGTAAATTTTAAAAGTGACGATGCTGGTAAACGGTTATTGGATCTTAAAAATGATAAAAAGGTGTTGCAGGGTGAGGAGAACCTAGTTAACCGCTAGGTACAACATTAACAATGGATTCTCAAAATTTTCTCGCAATGCTATCTCATAAGAAGTATATATTTTTTACGTTCAAATTAATGAGAAATGCAAAATAATTTTACTAATAACACAATACTATATATCTTTGGGAGAATTAAAACTTGCATCGACAAAGTCGTAATGGGAAAGTTGAAAATTAACGGTGATCTATGAACAGTAATGAAATTATAAAAATTGATGGTCAATTTAAAGTCGAAACATATTTTGAAAAATTAAATACCATCTTTTTAAAATGAATCGACATATTAACTAATTAAGGAAAAATCATTCCTACTTATAAAAATTTTGTTACTTTTTGTAAAAGTTTAATATGATAATATAAAATATTTAAAATATTAAAAAAACTAAAGTAAAATATATTTTTATATATTTTTTAAATATATTTTGTAACGCTAAGTGATAAAAATTAAATAAATTACGTTTGAAAATATTTATTCATGTAGATTAAACTTTACTCATACATTTATAATAAAATGAACATAGTTATTCGTATTTAATATTTTCTTTGGAAATAATGAATAAAGATATAAATTACTTTATATTTCTAGCTACTTCACCAGTTCCGAAAATGATAAAATAGACCAACGCCAGAAAAAAGTCTAATGTTTCATAATTATTTTATAGTTGAAAGGTTATCAAGTTTCATGCCGGGATGGATGCTTATATATAAGTATAACTGCCAAAATGAAATGAGATCGCAAAGTGATATTTACACACCTGCGTGCTGCAATTTTGACGTATTTAAATTTCTGAGAAAAGCATATAAATGTTTATAATCCAATTATCAATTACAAATTGAATTCTGCAACTTATCCATGTAATAGTCCTTTCTTTTTGTATGCGTCCCCCAATACATACACAGTATCTTTAATCTTGATGGTTTTCGTATGTGCATGTGCGTGTGTGTGTATGTGAGCGTGCGTGTGGGTATTCCAGTGGGCGTTTCCAGTGATTCGGTGAGCGGAGTAAAGAAATATTCTACTTTCGATATTGTCATTCATCTGCCGACATCGTGAACACTGTTTTTTGGCTAAATTACAGACAAACAATTATATTATAAAGAATATAATAAGCATCGTAATATTAAATTTAACGTTGCTCATCGTTGCCTTGTTGGACACATCCGTAACAATATACAAGGTAGGGCAGTAATAACTACACCTCAGATATCCTTGAAACTATAAGTTTCATAGACATTTCAGCTGATATAAAATTGCACAGTACAAAGGGCCCATCTGTTGATGAAAATAGTTTTTTTGAAAGTGGAGGTATGCTGGACATTTAAAGATTACCTTCATATTTTAAAATGAATTGGTGTGTTCATTCTTCCGTAATACGATAGAGTATTTTAAAACGAGTTCAACGACCAGTAACATGAAGCCATTGAAGGTAATAAAAAGTAAAGAAAGGCGATAATACTTGCGGTTTTGATAGTAAATGAAACATACGTTTAATTTAATAATGTTTACTGTTTACTTCACTGTGAAAAACACTGTTCGAAGGGCATTTTAATAGTTTGCAGGATAAGTTAAACATGCTAAGATTAGTATTGAAAAATCGGTTCGATTACTTTTGTTTAGGCTGGTCTTTGTGTCGTCCATTTTATATGTACTGAGTTGCGGATTCCTGAGGACAGCTCACCGAATTGTTGAACTACGGAAGATTTTCATTGTGAATTTGAATCAAAAGGTAATTATATTCCATTAGATTGTAAACAAATCTTAATATTTCATTCTAAATAGTAAGATAAAATACTCTTTACAAAACTACAAGACTGGATACATACCTCTCTATTATTACTATGTCATAAAGTATTCTAATTGCAATTATATAGCTCACTACGATAAAAAATATTTCTCAGGAAATTCTAAATATTAAATTAGAGAACTATGCAAAACATTTTCAATAATTACGAATATAGAAAATACCTGAACATTCCAATAGAAAACTGTTCTAAACAGGAGTTAGAAAAATCAAACGTTCAATTTCAATTCCAGAATGCATCTATAGGAGATAAAATAATTTGAAAACTTTAATTACAGTCTTTAGTACAATCAGTTGGACAGTACTTTAATTTTTAAGAAAATTGATGAAGGTCAACCATTTTGAAATGGTCAGAATCTTTGCCGTTTGAGCTATAAGTGACTAACAAATAACTGCATAAATTTCAGGCTTATGAATAAGTTGATTAAATCTTATGCAGACACGTTTATATACCAGTTACTAAATAATAATCAACATTAAGTAATCATTTTAAAACTTAAACAACTACATCTCGCATACATTTATGAATATTGCAAACGTGAAAAGTAAGTGGTTTATTAAAAACTCTTCTAAAAGAACGGACGAAGCCAATAGAAATCTTTGTTGAAGTAAGCAAGTTCTAAAGTTCTAAGCGACGCGATATCTGCCTACGTTTCATAGCAAGTAAGCTCTGAAGATATATGAAAACGAATAGTGGTCCTCACTATCAACGTATCAAAGGAAGTTCTTAAATTCTCAGTTCAACGTTTAAAGCAATGTGTGATCTATATATCTAGCGCTTCTCATTTCTACGGTTCATAGTAAGCACTTTCTAAATCTCCATGTAACGCGATGCAGCTTGACAGTCCTACGTTTCAAAGTAATTCCTACAGTTCCACGAAAAGGGATGTCGCATCAGAGCGTCTACGCGTCAATGTGAGTAACCTTGAAGTTTTCTTGCAACAAGGTGGAGCATCTCAGCACTGTAATTCGTCATAAGTAATACAAAATGTTCTGTGCAACACGATGGTGCTTCTCAGTTTCACGCTTCGAAGCAAGTATGTTGCAATATTCTATGCACAGAAATATGCCTATCTGCTTCTATACTTCAAAAAAAGTGAAATCTACAGTTCCACGCAACGGCATGGCGCTGTATTGTGTCTGGGCCTCAGTGCATTAGAGTTCTAATACTCCATGCAAGGTGATGGCGCATAACATTTCAACGTTCCACGCTAAGTAAGCTGTAATTTTCAATGCATATCATTATGCTTATCCGCTTCTACATTTCCAAAGAATGTGAATTATACAGTTCCATGCAACGTATAGAGGCGCATCACAGTGTTCGGTGTCACAACAGTAGAATTCTAATGCTCCATGCAATGCGATTGCGCATCTCATATCAGCCTTTCAATGTAAGTAAGCTGGAATGTCTGTAGCGGCTAGCAGTGCAAAAGTTAGATTCATTTACTTCGGAATTTAAAGACAGAGAAATTAACTTAAATTCATTGTGAAAGATGAAATGGCCATCCATGATGTTTACTGACGTATTTTCGCTCTGGTTAAGTTCATACATTCGGTATGATCGTATCGATAACGAACAGCGTCACAGCCGGCAGTACAAAGTTCGATTAAATAATGTCTCAGTTAGAATCAAAGTACGCCATCAAAGTTCAAGATATTTTTACCAATCCGCTGGAGACTCAGAAGTATGAAACGCTGAAGGCAGAACTAGTGCTTAGACCGTCCTTATTGCAAGCACAAAGGATATGCCGTCTACTAGAACAGGAGGAAATAGGAGATAGAACGCCGTCGCAGTTCTTATGTCATATGAGGGATCTGGCAGGAAGTACGGTGTCCGATGAATTCCTAAGGCCGTTCTGGTCCGGTCGCCAGCCGTTTATGGCCAGGGCATTCCCGTAGGGGACTGTATAATTAACATTCTATTGAGTTGTAGAAGCTGATAAGCATAATGCTATGCATAGAATGTTACAACTTACTTACGTTGAATCGTTGGAATGAGATTTGACATTGCATTGCATGGAGTATTGGAACTCTATTGCTGTGATATGTAAACACTGTGGAGCCCCATTCCAATGCATGGAACTGTAGAATTCATATTCTTTTAAGGTGTAGAGGGACAGATGAACATAATGCTATGCATAGAAGGTTACAGCTTACATACTATGAAACGTTGAAATTAGATGCACCATCGCATTGCAAGGAGCATTAGAACTCTTTTGCTTGATACGCAGGCACTATGAAGTCCCATCCCGATGACTGCAACTGCTGAATTCACATTCTTCTGAAGTGTGGAAGCAGATAAGCACAATGTTGTGCATAGCAGATTACAGCTTACTCTGATACATTGAAGTGGGATGCGCTATCGCATGGCATAGAGCATTAAGCCTCCATTGCTCTGAAACGTAGGTACTACAAAGCGCCGTTGCAAGGTCCTGTGGCATTCACAGTCCTTTGAACTCTAGAAGCAGGTGAGCATAATGCGTTGCTTAGAACATTATAACTTACTTATGTTGAAACTATGAAACGAGACACGCCACCACATTTCATGGAGCATTAGAACTCTAATGCTTTGAAACGTAGATACAACGAAGCGCAATCCTGTTGGAGGGAACTGTTAAACTCACATTCCATTGATGTGTAGGAGCAGATAAGCATAGTGCAATGCATTGAAAATTACAGTTAATGGCGTATTTATAGGGGCTATTTTAATTAGAATTAACTATAATATATGAAGAGTGTAAGTATACATACTAATTAGGAATTTTTATTTAAAATATCATGAAATGATTGAAATTTAGATAGTATTTTAGATGCAATGGAGTATTTAGAGGGAATATTTCATTTGCAGTTATTTAAAATACATGATTAGTGTAAATATACACACTAAATTGAAATATTTGTTTAAAACTTTATGAAATGATATAAAATTAGTTAGGATTTTGGATGTAATGGTGTATTTAGAGGGGTATTGTAAGTGTAAATATATGTAGTAATTTGCAATATCTATTTAAAATATTATGAAATGATATATAATTATACAACATTTTAGATATAATGGAGAATTTAGTGGGGACATTCTATTTACAATTAACTAAAATATATGATAAGTGAAAATATGTGCACTCAAATGAAATATTAATTTAAAAACCCTGAAATGATTCAAAATTACATACGATTTTAGATGTAATGTAGTATTTAGAGGGGATATTCTATTTACTACGAACTAAAATATATGACAAGTGTAAATGTACACATTAATTTTAAATACTTAGTTGAAACATCATGACAGGGTGTAAAATTAGATTGAAGTTTAGGTGTAATAGAGCATTTAGAGGGAATATTCTATTTTCATTTAACTAAAATATATGGTAAGAATTATTATACATACTAATATGGAACATTTTCTTAGAACGTCATGAAATGATGTAAAATTAGATAGAATTTTGAATACAATGGGTTATTTGGTGAAGGCAATCTATTGACAATCATCTGAAGTATATGATAAGAATAAATATATATGCTAATTTGAAATATTTACTTAGAACATCATGAAGTGTGATTTCTGTTGATACTTCAAATTGTGAAGTTTGAATATTATAACTGAGAAACACCATGGCGTTGCACGGATCTCTGGAAGCCAATTGCTTTGATAAGTTGACACATACAAACGCTATACAGTGTGACAGAAATCCGTCTACAATAAGTCAGAGAAGCTCGACAAAAGGGTTACTATTTAGCACGGTAAACTGAAAACGTATTTTTAATACAGGATATACAATAAGTACAATTTAATCGATCGTGTACAACTCTTCACGGGCTTGCGATCGCAGAAATAATCGACAGAATGGGAGTATTTCGAAGCTGCGAGTCTAGAGTTTCTTGTGCACCAGCTACTCAAAAAGTAACAAGGAGATGAACTACATGACCCGGAGAACCCGGGACAGTACAACTCTCGAAACTTCGAATTGCTCCTTCTCTCGACTACGTCCAGCCGAGTACGCAAATTCGGGTAGCGGGATACTGAAGTCGCGGCTTCTTTGTTTATAGCCTTGACGCGGGTTTAATTAATAAGGGCTAAGAGAATTACGCAACACGCCGCGAATGACCGGGCATCACTACCCGTTTCGCGATATAAAATACGATATATCATACGCGACAAAAGAAATGCGGCAGGAAAATGGGACGCTTTAGCGTATAAGGACACACGCTTTCTTTTCCAAGCTGTCCTGGCTGGCTATTCCTCTCGTTTTTTCCCTCTCTCTCTATCTCTCTCATTTTCACGATCGCTCACTGGATCTAATTCGCTTGCTAATTGATCTTTCTTTGGTCCACGGGCTTTCTGGGCCCTCCTCCGGGGCTCTTGCAGAGCCGCTGGACTTTTAACTTTTTTTTAGGAGTTAAGAGGCTGGAGATTCTTCTTGCATCCTAAAGGACATCCTCTTCATCGTAGTGAACGACGGGTAGCAGTCACGTCATCGCAGGGTATATTCTAGTGTTCCCCTGATTAATGGGTGTCCTTCACTGTCCAATTTTTCGACTCCTCCACCGTCGAGTCTCTAACGCTACCACGAGAGACAACTTCTTCAGGGTCGTTTCTTCCTCGAGAATGGGGAAAAGGTCCTACCAACGCGTACTTTACACTTCTCGCAAATACGGCTATCACGATGCTCCGCGTCGCGCATTTTTGCACGCGTGGTTGTCAGCGAACTAAGGCTAACAAAATTGGGGGGGGGGGGGGGGTCGAACCTTGTGACGTCACAACGTCACAATAGTTACATGAATCTGTAGGAATTACATAACTCGTAACGTAGAAGCAGGTAATTTAAACTGCGTTCTATGGAACTTTACAAATTACATACCTTGAAACGTAGAAATGAGATGGGCCATCGCGTTACATGGAGCATCAGATCTCTACTGTATTGACACGCAGAACCTGTGAAACGCCATCCCGTTGTATGGAACTGTAAAATTCGCATTCTTTAGAAATGTAGCAGCAAAAAAGCATAATATTATGCCTACAAGATTATAGACTACTTACTTTGAAACGTTGAAATGATATGCGCCACCGCAATGCATGGAACACTAGTACTTCGCGGCTTTGACGCACGGACACTATGAAGCCCCATCGTATTGCATGGACTTGTAGTATTCACATTCTTTCGTAGTGTAGAAGCAGATAAGAATTATGCTATGCATAGAAGATTACAGGTTACTTAATATGAAACTTTGTAATGTGATGCGGAATCGCATTGCATGGAATATTAGAACTTTACTGTTGTGATACGCAGATAGTATGAAGCTCCATTCCGTTGCATGGAATTGTAGAGATCATGTTCTCCTGAAGTGCAGAAGCAGATGAGCATAATGCCATGCTTAGAACTTTGCAGCTCACTTACATTGAAGCGTTGGAATGAGATGCACCATTGTATTTCATAGCGCATTGGAACTCTACTGTTTTGACACTTAGACACTGTGAAGCGCCATCGAGTTGCATGGGACTATCGAATTAACATTCTTTTGAAATTTAGAAGCAAATGAGCATAAAGCGACGCATAGAATATTAGAGCATACTTAATTTGAAGCATTGAAATGCGATGCGAGAGCTATAGAAGTCTATCACAAGTAGATTCTATGAAGCATCATCTGAGTGCATAGGAGAGTAGAATTCACATTCTTTTAAAGCGTAGAAGCCGACAGGCATTGCGCTATTCATATAGAATAACAGCTTACTCACTTTAAATCGTTGGAATGAGGTGCTCCATCGCAATTGCATAGAGCATTAGAACCTTATTGCATTAACACGCGGACACTATGAACTGCCATTTCGTTGTAATGATTTGTTGAATTCACATTCATTTGGCGTGTAGGAACAGATACGCATAATGTTATGCATGGAAGATTACTGCTTTCTTACTTTGAAACGTTGAAATGGGATGCTCCTTCGCATTGCATGAAACATTAGGACTCTATTGCTTTTCACTGTCTCAGTCACACGTATGGAGGGGTGTTACCCGCTGTCTTGCTCAATCCAAGGACGTCCCAACAGGACCAATCCCTGCAGGAGCCAATCTCGAGAGCTCTCGCTATACCGAGAACACTTCGACTTCTCGTTTCCCGGTATTCCATCCACAAAATACTATTTTTAGAACTATGTGAATATCTGCTACATTCTAAGTTCGTGTTTCAAAATCATAGTATATAAATTCTGCACGACACAATATTGTACTGACACGAACAACACACAATTTACTTTCAAGCCATAACTTGTAGGTCCATGTTGTATTCTGTATTCTTACGTTGCGAAGATATGATTCGTCGCGATGCGCAAGAACGCGGCCGCCTCAGCGGCACGCGGCACTTATCTCATCACGCGACGCCGAGATCCCACTCGGGCATCTCTTACTCTAACCTGTCGAGGAGGTCGTTAACACACTCTGGGAGATGTGATTCGATTCCTGGTTCTCACCAGAGCATCCC
Source organism: Xylocopa sonorina (assembly GCF_050948175.1). Taxonomy (NCBI): domain Eukaryota; kingdom Metazoa; phylum Arthropoda; class Insecta; order Hymenoptera; family Apidae; genus Xylocopa; species Xylocopa sonorina. Next base: position 220,678 of record NW_027490463.1, read on the forward strand.
TATTCCAAGTCGCGCCATAAAGGCCTCTCGTTGCCCCAATTTGGTTACTAGTACTAAATTCATAGTCTAATAACCATTTCCTTTTTGTAACTTAGTTTATACTTAGAATAATTACTCATTATACCAAAGACTTACAATACACTTTATTATATTTTTATTATACGCAGTTCTAGTTCTTGATTACAATTCCTTCCGTTTCCATTTGCTGTTTTGGAACAATTCTTCCTTGCTCCTAACAACTAGAGATAGAGTTCACCTTCGACTTCAAGTAGTCGCTACGTTGCTAAAGAGTTGGCGCACCTCATTCCAATGTAGCAAATTAAGTAAGCTGAAATCTTCTATGCATAGCATTATGCTTACCTACTTCTACACTTCAAAGGAATGTGAATTCTACATTTCTATGCAGCGGGATGGGACTTCATAGCGTCTACGAGTCAGAGCAGTGGAGCTTTTATGCTCCACACAATGCGATGGCACATGTAATTTCAAAGTAAGAAAGCTGTAATCTTCTATGCATAGAATTATGCTTATCTACTTCTACACATCAAATGAATGTTAACTCTACAGTTCCATGTAAAGGGATGGCTCTTCCTACTTTTTTTTTTTTTTTTTTTTAACGTGGCGAAATCCTCATGGATCCCCCGGAGCTGGGGAACTCTGGGGGTATGCCGGACTCTTATCGGCTAAAACCCCACGGTGACCTTCCTCGGCGCTGCTGGGAGTGGACCGGGAACTCTGGATGAACACGTCCGGTCCCCTCCCGCGCCGGGGTCCTCCATGGTGACTGGGATGACCCCCTTCCCGGAGGGGAGTGTGGTCGACGAGACACACTGCCCCGTCAGAGGCAATGAGCGATGGCTTGGTCACGCAGCCACCGCTCCTGCCCCGGGGAACGCGTGCAATGATCGGTACTATCCCCCAATCGTACCGACCGCGCTCCCTGGACGACGCCCGTGCAAAGAGGTGGGGCACGACCAAATGGTCCACCCCGCACGGGCGTCGTCGACGCCTCGGGCCAGGCTTGGCCCGGAGTAACTGGGTGCCTCAGGTGCGCCAGACCCGATACCACGACCCGACAAATGCCGAGTCGTGGCCCCTGAGGCGTAATGGCCACCATCGTGGCCCGCAGGCGCGGCGAAGGTGGCGAAGTCCCGCCCCCCGAAGGGTTCTTGGGAGTGACTTCCACCCGAAGGTGGAAGCCCCCCCTCCCCCGTGAGGCGGAACGGGGCAAACTTCTACGACGCCGACCCCGCAGGCAACGTCGAGCTGGCAGGGAGCGCTCCCTAACTCGCTCGGCGGCCTCCTTCGCGACCGCAACCTCCTCGCAAAAGGAGACTATGGCCTGCCAGACACTCCCGCGACCAAGCATCCCCGAAAGGATGCTCGGCAACGAGAGGTACGGACTCACCTCCGCCGCTAGGACTGCCCCGACGTGACTCTTCATACTCTCTGA